>NC_045158.1:20761508-20874008 GCF_900700415.2 Clupea harengus | reverse complement strand
CCCTCCACCACCTCCACCTCTTCTCCCAGGATGGAAATGGTATTCAGTTTAATCCTGGTCCTCCTAAAGTCCACAACCATCTCCTTCGTCTTGGCCATATTTAAGAGTTGATTGTTCCCACAATACGCCACAAAGCGGTTCACCAGTTCCCTGTACACAGTCTCCCGTCCACCACTGACAGAGTCATCTGAACATGTCTGCAGATGACAGGACTCTGAGTTGTATTGGAAGTCTGAGGTATACAGGGTGAAGAGGAAAGGTGAGAGTACAATCCCCTGCGGTCAATAATCCCGAAGGTCGTGGAGGTGTCTATAATCCCGGAGGTCATGGAGGTGTTCCCCGCAGCAGTAAAGGCTGGATTGTGTTAAAGGCACCCGAGAAATCAAAGAACATGATCCTCACAGTGCCGCCATCTATTTCCAGGAGAGTGGGCAGGTAAATGATGGCATCTTCCAGTCCAACCTCGGGGAGGTAGGCAATCTGCAGTGGGTCCAGAGGGGTTGTCACCTGAGGTCTGAGATGAAGGCCAAAACTTGTCTCTTCAGGACTTTCATGATACTGGATGTTAAGGCAACAGGTCAATAGGTCATTGAGGTCAGGTGAAGAAGACTTCTGCTGAAACAAGGCAGGATGTCTTCCACAGCACGGAAACCTCCTCGTAGCTCAGAGACGTTGTAGAATGTAGAGTTGTTTTAGGACCCTAGGGCTGATACCTTCCGGACCTGCAGCTTTGTTCTGGTGCAGTCTCTCCAGGAAATGTCTCTGCACCTAGCTGCTGGAAACAGGTAGTTGACAGGTTGACAGGTGAGGGGAGGCACAGTGTGAATTGCTCATCCTGATCACTGAGGAGGTGTGAGAGGGAAGAAGTTCTGGGGGCAGGGCGGAGGGTGTGGGGTCTGGGGGAGGGGGGGGGGGGTCTATGTGTCTGGAGGAGGAGGAAGAGGCAGCTGAGGGGCGTGTACTGAACCCGTTGCAGAACACATTCAACTGGTCGGCTCTTTTCAGGCTTCCCTCAGCCTGATTCGCCTTCACCTTGAACCCTGTGATTGTCTTCATTCCAAACCACATATCCCTCACGTTGTTTTACTGGAGCTTGTTCTCCAGCTTTTGCCCATATGCCTCCTTGCTCTCTCTCTCAGTCTCACTTTCAGCTCCCTCTGCACAGTCCTCAGTAATTCTCTGTCCCCATCACTGTTACTATATTGTGTTATGCGGTCGGTCATGGAGTACATCCCAGTCTGTGTCCTGTCAAAACACGCATGCAGAGTCTCTTTTGCTTCCTGTGACCTCCTCATCACAATCCATTTTGTTACAGGCTGCTGATGAACGATGGATGTTGAGGTGGAGGTCAGAAGTACCAAATTGTGATCTGAGATGCCGGGAGTGGGGGGGGTCCATTAAGCTGTATGCATTCCTTACATCTGCATAAAGTAAATAAATCCGATGCTTTATTGTCCCTGGCAGGATAGTTGACAAATTGCTGAAAAGTTTGAAGCGTGGCAGAGATAGAAGTATGGTTAAAGTCACCAAAAATGGCAATGAAGGCTTTTGGGTGTTGTGTTTGTAATCTGGCAGTGACTGAATTGATGACATCACACGCAGCATTAGCAACAGCTGATGGCGAGATGTGAACAGCAACAAAGATTGTGCATGTGAACTCCCTCAGCAGATAATATGGACGCAAACTCACAGCTAACAGTTCGATGTCCGGGTTACAGAAACGCTCCTACACAGTAACATGTCAAGGATTACACCATCTGTTGTTTTACAAAGACTGCAATCCCCCCCCCCCCCCGCCCCCCCTCCTCCTGTCTTATTACCTCTCTGTCTGCACTCCCTATCAGGCTGTAGAGCCTGGAAGCTGGGAGTGGTGGAGTTGGAGTTGGTATATGCTCCTGCATCCATGTCTCAGGGAAACACATAACACTGCAATCCCAATATTCCCACTGTGTCTATATCATCGCCCCAAGCTGGTCCCTTATTCGCCAGGGAACTCCCATTCCCCATGACAACCGAGGGAAGAAATGGTATATATGTCCTCCTCTTTGTTCCTCGGTATGACACCAACCTTGCATCACCAGCGTCTCCTCATCAAGGATTTTGGGTCTTGCTCCAGGAAGTACTATGGGTCTACAGGGTTAGCTGAGGTAAACAATACCCCCACACCTGTTGGCATGGTGACCCAGCACAACATAAGTCTAAAGTGCCAGTACAATTAGTAGAAGTCGTTTCAACCACACAGCATCCATTTCAGTATATAATGTGTGTCCAACGGGGTCCACCAGTTCCTTGTACACAGTCTCCCGTCTACCACCTCCACCTCTTCTCCCAGGATGGAATTGGTATTCAGTTTAGTCCTGGTCCTCTTAAAGTCCACAACATTCTCCTTCGTCTTGGCCATATTTAAGAGTTGGTTGTTCCCACAATACGCCACAAAGCGGTTCACCAGTTCCCTGTACACAGTCTCCCATCCACCACTGACAGCCCACAAGTGCAGAGTCATCTGAACATGTCTGCAGATGACAGGACTCTGAGATGTATTGGAAGTCTGAGGTATACAGAGTGAAGAGGAAAGATGAAAGTGGATTCATTTAAAGTGTTTTGACAGACAAAAACATTAGAGAAAAGAAAGAAATTACAAAAAAAAAACAGAAGATGTTAACTGGAACTGCTGCAACAGGCTGCCACAAGCATGGCGCCATCTGTCTACTGATGGGATTAATTTAACATCTTTTCCTGTGTATGCTCAGAATGGCAATGTTACTGTGGTGGGCTTTTAAGACAACTGCACTGTAGCTATCCACATAACTTCAGTTCAAAGAGAAGGGATGACATTCTGACAACCTTTGGCATTAAATGGCAGATACATGGGACAAAAAATCCATCCACAACAGTGTTATGGAAATGTTTGAACATTTTCTGCTGTGCTGCATCACACTCCAACTAATATTATGAACCAGTGTTCGTGGCTGTGGCATTGACAGATGCCATCACAGCTTGCCAGGCTGGCGCAGAGCTTTGAGTCTTCAAAGTCAACTTGGCTTCTTCAAAGCAGGTCATCTCTCTATATCTAGTCCTGTGGGGGCCAAGTCGTGACCTTGGCATTGGTGTGACTCGAGTTCATCGTTTGGAGACAACTAGATATTGTGTTTATTTAAAAAAAAAAATTTAACAAAGATTTTCCATCATCCTTTGAGACACACCTGCAGGAGGCATTTCAGTTAGGTTAGAATTTCCAAACATCATTAATCTACTCTGACCATTCTGATCATTCTCACTCATATTTAGTCAGAGTTCCGATGTATCCAGACCCTCATATGGATGTCCTGCTTTTCATATGCTGGTAAGATTTTCTGACATGGGAAAAATACTATTATCGTCTTTTGGTTCCTTATTCCACATTATTTTCCTTATTTTGTGCTTTATCAGGTAAAAGCAGCATGATTCACAATTTCAGCAAATGCGCAGCGTGACCCCTGGGACCAATATCACAATCTCATTACAACTGGCTAAAGGGTCTTTCTCATTCATTACCCTTCATTACCCCTCCTCTCTTGAGTGCAAAGGACACTAAAAGACAGAGAATATAATATGTAAGTTTCTTATTGAGCTTACAGGAAAATCTAATTGAAAATAAGCAACAGAAATATGCTAGTCAGAAGACACAGCTTGTATGCTTGTTGTTCACTATCTGCTACACCTATTATATAGTATTATATAAGCAACAGCACTTATTTCGTGGAAAAGAAATCTCAACTTATAGTCTGGAACAAAAAAAAGAACAAAAAGCTGACTTAAGTCAGTGTCAGTGTGTGCTGTTCAACTGCAAGAGAAATTTCCCTCCGATGACCCAGGTTTCCATTTTTTGCCCTTTTTTGTCTTGTCTTGTGAGCGTGCAGTCAGGGCTCGTCAGTCTAGGAACACTTGATCTGTGAGTAGTATCCTCCACTGCAGGCAGCCGTGTGTCTGAGTTAGTGTCCCTCCCCAGACACAGTAGCAAATAGAGGAACTATGTCTGTCTCACACACACATATACTCGCACACGCACACACACACACACACACACACACACACATACACACACAGACACACAGACACACAGACACACACACCTCCATCTCTGATTAGGGGCGAAGCTCTGCTGAGCTGAGAGTCTCATAGCCTGATTGCATACCTGGGTGATCATTACCCAACCTCTGATTAGAGGAACACACCAGTACAAGCATCCCCAGTGTCTCACGCTCGCTTTCTCTCGCACTTGTTTTCTTTCTCATGATTTGAGCATCGACAACACCCAGCTTGTTCAATTACAAAGCCTACGCTCACACACCTGCCCACAGAACACGGACAAACACAGACAGACACAAACACACACACACAAATACAGACAAAGACACATCAGAATACACATACACACACACACACACACACACTCACACACACACACACACACACACACACACACACACACACACACACACACACACACACACACACACACACACACACACACACACACACACACACACACACACACACACACACACTCACACACACACAGACACATGCATATGCATGTACACATACACCAGCCAAGACTGGGAACTGGCTCCTCCACTCTTTCATTCAAAGTCGTTTACATGACATGATTTTCAATGACATGGTAACAAGCTTTCCTGATATACAGCATGAGTGCCACAGAGGGTGACTGATCTTAGTGTTTCTGTCTTCTACTGTGTTCATTCCAAAACTGGCTTTTGACAAGAGCGTCGAAACAGAGCAAGAATGAGAGATAAGGAATTAGTGAAAATGAAGAGAGAGTTAGTGATTGACGACTAAGAGAGAACAGAGAGAGAGAGAGATGGAGAGAAAGAGACGGCAACAGGAAACAGCAGGGAAGCATGTCTGCATGACTTATGTAGGACTGTCGCCCCTATAGGCAATATCCCACAAAGGAGTTTGCATTATGTGATCATTCAGCTAGTGGAAAATCTGTGGCTGTTTATCTTCCAGAGAAGCTACAAAGAGTGCTCTAAATTCTTAATGATTGACACAGCCTTGAGAAAACGCATTAATCTGACTGGTGATGCTAGATATCCAATGGGAGACATGCTAATGGGCTAGCGATGAAGGAAGTGGAATTATACAGATGCTACACATGTCTAAGTTATGCTCCGCAACGTGATTTAGCTGATTTAGCGTGTAGATTTACTGCACACACACTCACATATTTGACAGATTCCCTCTACAAAAACACACATACACATACATGCACACCTAACCTAGCAATAATATTAATACAGTGAAAATGATGATAAAGTGAAAATGGTTGAACATTCTGGAAAACCGGTCGAGTGTATCAACAACAGAAGGATCTTAATATCTTAATCTCTGGATCTACTGCCCAACACTACTGGTTTACACAACAAACAAACACACACACACACACACAGACACACACGCACACACACACACACACAGAAGGTTAGAGGTGCATTAACCTCTAGTGCATTTATAACCCCAATAAAGCAGATCTGTCCACCTACACACAACTTGTCTTGTTTTTATAGGTTCTGCCTACTGTGCCTCAAGACCAGTTTTACTGCAGTGCGATGGAATCACAGGGGCTCAGCGCCACAGCAAGGAGCTGAACTCTCGAAAAGTTGCCAAAACCTTCATCTAGAACTGTCCTACAAATTACAACACAAAAAAAACCTTCTTTGTTTAAACATGAATACTTTTTGTCTGATTCCCGAAATGTTTGGTGCAATGACATCTGAGCCACTCATTCAACCTTGAAGTTCCTTAATTTCCAATAGCAGGCTGTCATGGTGGGTTTAGATCAGAATTAGATCAGAATCAGAAAAGTTTACTGTCATTTTACACACCTTGCACAAGCGCTATGACTATGAAATGCAGTTTTACATCTGAGAGTTGCAGCGCATTTGGTAGACTCTTCCAGATCCCAATAGATGCTGGATTTTGAGGACCATAATCACACCACTTAGACCAACAAGTTTTCTTGAGAAACCTTAATTGGGGATTTTATCGAATGTTTCATGGGATTTCATGGCATATACTGGGGCTCCCATTTGTTCTCATCAATTATTTTATGAACATGAATGTCCCTTGATCTGATATTGGAATCTCAACTATCTCCCAAAAACATTTGCTGAACCAAATGTGTAACTGCCTTCAAGTGGGTCCATTCTTTTTCTCCTAGAGGCAGTTCAGAATATCTACCGTAGATCTATAATAACAGCCTGAAGCAAAAGCACACAGGGCAAGTCGAACACTAGCTGGAAAATTCTCCCCTTCAGAAAGTCTTGCTCTGCCAAATGGCAAAAAGGTAATGACTTTGCAATTCGACAACTGTCAGAGCAGAGGAAAGTACATACAGCTCCGTCACTGTGCTTGTCAAAGGGGTATGATTCAGATGGGAATCATCTGAGAAGTAGTGCTGTTCTATTTGGTCGTAAGCTCATCCGGAAACACTGAACCAGTATGTAATGGTTATGAGCCTTTAAGTCTTCTGTGTCTGTGTCATTGTCAGACTCAATGCCTCCTAAGTTTCCTTTGAAGATCTGTGGCAGATCAACGACACAATACTTAAAGCCATCACCTCTGTCAACATTATACCAGGAGTGGTGATGGAACCCACAAGGACATCTGTCCATTGGATCTTAAGTCCAACGCCATAAACACTCGCCCATCCTGGTACACATCAGCATGGGGCTAGAATGAGTCAATGGCTCGCCCTTTTGCTGGGTAAGCACAGCTTGCAGCGGAAGTTCAGATTACTGTAATATATTTTATTTCACTTTCCAAAGAAACAAAACAGAGTTGGAGTAATTCACTCAAGCAGTTCACTCAAGGCAGTAACAGCTGGATGGGGCTTCAGCAAGTCTGATTTGCCACCATTTTGTCCTCCCGACAAAATCCCTAGAGCGGATACTGTTTCTGGAAGACCAGACTGTATTGACGTTCTGGGCAATGGTAGAACAGCAAGCATTTGCTTCATCCTTTCCAACTCCCTGCACTTCACCTTGCGGAAGTCTGACCCAAAGCTGTCGTAAGCCGTCATCTCTGCACTGGCAACACGCACCCTTGAGGACCACCAAATGACACACACAGATCAGGCTACAGATGGGCTGCGGAATAACTGGTGTGTGTGTGTGTGTGTATGTGTGTGTGTATGTGTGTGTGTGTGTGTGTGTGTGTGTGTGTGTGTGTGTGTGTGTGCGTGTGTTTCGTGGAAAATTGTTGGAGCTGCACAGTAATCACCGGGAGGTAGTTATTATTGAGATGTGGGTTAAAAGCTTCAGTGCTTCTCACCCATACATTACATGGTTCACAGTAGTAATAGTTAATATCCTGTATCCCAGCCATTGCTTTTCAAATGAAATAAATAAACATCTGTGTGCCTCTGACAATAATAACATTGATATTGGGTTCAGTAATAAAAAAGCATTACTCGAAGCAACAACAAAGTAATATTTTTTGTACCACCTGAAATTCAATAACTCACTGGCACTGTCTCAGTCTGTCTCAGCCTTTTCGGGAAATATTTTTTTCACACTGCAATGCACACGCTTCTGTTTCTTGCCAAGTGTGAGGCAACCCAATAGGGAGATGTGATTTTTGTGTGTTTTGTGTTTGTGTGTGTGTGTGTGTGTGTGTGTGTGTGTGTGTGTGTGTGTGTGTGTGTTTGTGTGTAGGTTTGTGTGTGTGTGTGTGTGTGTGTGTGTGTGTGTGTGTGTGTGTGTGTGTGTGTGTGTGTGTAGGTTTGTGTGTGTGTGTGTGTGTGTGTGTGTGTTTTGCGCGTATGTGTATTAACCTGAGACACTGTGGCGCATGACCTAATTTGTTCACGGTAATTTGTCTTAAGGTACCTGTTTTTGTGCAATTACAGACGCGTTTGGTTGAATCACACTCCAAAGCGTCTTAAAGCACTGAACATTTTGCATGGTCTACTGACCTTATTTATGCAGGTACACTTTCTTGCCTCACTGGTCCAATTCCATGGTTTGGCATCATCAAACATAACACAGGATCTGAGAGGCTATTAAACAAAGTAGGTGACTCCCGCTCGTTTGTTTCTTATTCTCGTTGAGCCATTTTACTTATATATGCCTCATCTCAATAAGAAACAAAAGCTGATGGGTTTATACACTTACATATTGTCGCTGCCGCCCTAAGCACTGCCTGATGATAAACTGCAGTAGTTTTCCTCACACTAACAGAAAGAACACACCAGGTGTGTGGGTTTTCTAATGTTTGTGTGTTTTCGGGAGGTAATATGTGTTCAGCTGATTGGCTGCACACTGCTGATTTTAATTGCACCATTATGGTAAATTAAACTCACAATCACACGGACAGTCATCAGATGGTGGCGTATTCAAGATTTTAAATAGATAAAAACCAGCACTTCACTAATCTGGGAATGGTTTTAAAAAAGAAATCAGGCTAAGAAAACAGGGGGGAAACTCCCTGGTGTTTCGTGCCAAGCACAGGCTGTTGAGGGATTGAGCGCTTAAGGCGTTTAGATGAACAAATGATTAAACAACAGCTTCCGTGGCTAATATCCCTTAGCTGGAAGCAGCCCTGTGACACCCAGCACCTGCCGAAACACAGAAGTATAGTATCAGTATAGTAGCAAGTACAAAAGCTGCTAAGGCCTTATTATACTCCACACCACAGACGTGTAGTGGTTCTTGTTTTACTTTCTAGTACGCTTTGAGTCCGCAGTGGCACAGTTGGAGGCCGACGTCGGCACAAAGCCACACATACACCCTCTAATGATGACATTTACCTCACACCCTCGTGTACTCACGAACGCACAAGGTATAATCAAGCCCTGAGCCCTAAGCCTGTCAACAGCTACCAAAAATAAATACATAATTTGATATTGCAAAGGAAATGGCGGCACAATTAACATTATTCCCTAACTTCTAACTTCTGTATGTTCAACAGCTTACTTTGGCTAAAACAAACATCTAACTACTGTGTATTCAGCAGTTCACTTTGGCTAGAAAGCAATAGAGGTTTGGTGGAGGTGGGCATTAAATGGAGTGAACAGCTGAACTGTCCGACTCATGTGTCCATTTTGTTTGTTTCAGAAAAGCAGTGAACGATTTGTGTTGCTCGCCAATGATTGGTTGTCAGCTCTGACCTTGAGTCAGTTCAATAGACATCAAGTCTTTTTCATTAGCTGTGATTAAAAAAAATGCTCTCTCTTAAAATCCCCCACTAATCAAATCAAAGATGGGGAAGACATTTTAATTAGCCTGATTCACAGAGTCATCAGACAAATCTTTCACAAAATGCGCTGGAGTGAAATATTTGCGTTTTAAAAAAAAAAAATGTTAATGACAAGACAGAGAATGAATGTGTCCTTGACCAACTGACTTTCTGATGGTGCTAATCATCTCAGAGATTTAAAAGAGATTGAGCACCCATGTTACCTTTTCATGAAAATAAACAAATATTCAAAATCTTTAACACTTTATTTGGATGGTCCCCTATAGACTCTACAGATGCTCAGAATATAAACAAACTATCTGTTGAAACTCTGTTTATTACAATGTATAGTTATGGTTAAGGTCAGAGGTTGGGTTTGGTAATGGTGATGTTCAGTGAATAATTTAGAAAGACTGAACTTGGATTTCAACAAACCATCTGTAGAGTCTCTGTAGGCGGACTATCCAAATAAAGTGTTACCCATTTTGGTAACCCTTTACTTAAACCCAGTCTATATAAAGCGTGACAAACACATTTGTAAATGTTTACAAAGTATTCATAATGCATCATAGCGACTCACCTAGGTCTATAAAACTATTTATAAATAGACATGGCTGCACTCATAAAGCATTTCGATGTTGTAGTATGAGCGGTCATTATCGAACAATAAATACCATCGGGACGAACAGGACCCCGACGCGCAGCGGAGGGGTCTCGTTTCGTCCTGAAGGGGTTTATGTATATGTGTATGAATGTTGTGTTTATGTGTATGAATGGTTACGTAGACTTATGTCCATCATTATGAGGCATTATGAATACTTGATATTATAGTGCGTTAAAAATAAGTTATCAGCTCTTACAAACCCCTAATGAATACCTTTATATACTGATTAAGTATGATCATAATACTGATTAAAACACATAATACTGATTAAGGCAGCCGGGTTGACAAACATCAGCTAATATACTGACTGATTACTTACAGGAATGATGGATGAACTAAAGAATGGCTGAATGGTTTGTTGGGTGGTTAATTGTTTGACAAAAGACTGGTGGACACACATCAGACAACCTAAAGAGGAGGGGGGGGGGGGGGGGGGGGCATAGTTGTATTTTCAGATTGACAGATTGAACACTGATGATTCAAGAAATTCCATTTGAGTTTGTGTTTTATACTAGGTTTAATCAATGGCATGGATGAAGTGAGTTTATTTAAGTTCATTCTTAAATATACAGTATATCATAAATAAGAGGTACAAATGAAATATCCAAGCTGTTTCCTCTCATCGTTATCATAGTGTGCTGTAAATTTATGGCCCAATCAGATACTTCACAAGAGTATATAAGATGGCGCCATGAATTTTTCACACAAAAAATATATCTCACACTCTGACGAACGTCTGTGACACTGTGACATTGCTTTACAAAAGGACCTAGACTTGATTGTCAACTGTACTTGAGAAACACTTGCAGCTCAGAAATGTGCAGGAGGTAGGCGACTGATAGATTAAAGCATGCTTCAAGGAGCGAAAGCATCACAATGGGTGAGCTCATTCCTTTTCAGTATCAAGATTTCAATCTGATTGTAGTTGCGTACAAGGTGAATTTGCCCGAGTCTTTTTGTTAAGTGATCCAAGGGCACACATTCAACTCTTTGCAGGACTGTCCTGGTTGCCCTTCACCAGCTGCTTTCTATCCACTACTTCTCTATGCCGTCTCGTACACACACACACACACACACACACACACACAAACACACACACACGCCTCCATGGAAACATCTACGGTCGTCTGAAATACTGCGCTTCGGGTGATAGCATATACCGCCAAGGTGAAACACAAACACACACACACACACAAGCTGCCGTAGCCTGCATGACCCAAATGTGCTCAGACTTCAAACTTCAACTCTCATCTTATCACACACATCGGACAGGCAGTTCAGCGTCTGTCAGTGTGATTCATTAAACTGTGGACGCTCTGGAGGACTGGGATGTGTGCTTTGCTTTGTACTTCAGATGAGGACGTAGGGGAGGGAATTCAAATGGGCAGCGAGAGGATCCCCCATTCCAAATATTTTAAACTTGAGCCATGAGTGCTTCCAATCGTATTTCTGTGACACAGACAGCACTGTCAGATTACCCACATTATGGCTTCCAAATTCACATTCCACATTCAATACAGAGGTCTGGATATCTCTTACATCTGCCCAATGTAACCGCAATGACCTTGTATCCTTTAAAGCAAGTCTCCAGATTGTATTGTGACTGCATTTGTGTGTTATAACGCTTAATATAAGACTTCTTAAATGTTGCTAGATTATTACAGTCATAACATGTTTATAGCTTCAGTGTAAGTCTTTAAGCTTTCTCATCTTGATGCAGTTAACATGGCCCTTCACTTCATCCTCCAGCACCTGGACTCCTCAGGAACCTACGCCAGGATCCTGTTTGTTGACTTCAGCTCTGCCTTCAACACAATCATTCCGGCTCTGCTTCAGGACAAGCTCTCCCAGCTGAACGTGCCTGACTCCACCTGCAGGTGGATCACAGACTTCCTGTCTGACAGGAGGCAACGCGTGAGGCTGGGGAAGCATGTCTCTGACTCCAGGACCATAAGCACCGGTTCCCCTCAGGGCTGCGTTCTTTCCCCTCTACTCTTCTCCCTGTATACCAACAGCTGCACCTCCAGTCACCAGTCCGTCAAACTCCTTAAGTTCGCGGACGACACCACCCTCATTGGGCTCATCTCTGGGGGGGATGAGTCCGCTTACAGGTGGGAGATTGACCATCTGGTGACCTGGTGTGGGCAGAACAACCTGGAGCTAAATGCTCTGAAGACAGTGGAGATGGTCGTAGACTTCAGAGGAACCCAGCCCCACCCACCCCCATCACCCTGAGTGACTCCCCAGTCGACACTGCAGAGTCCTTCCGCTTCCTGGGCACCATCATCTCCCAGGACCTCAAGTGGGGGCTGAACATCAGCTCCCTCACCAAAAGAGCTCAACAGAGGATGTACTTTCTGCGGCAGCTGAAGAAGTTTAACCTGCCAAAGACAATGATGGTGCACTTCTACACCTGCATCATCGAGTCCATCCTCACCTCCTCCATCACCGTCTGGTACGCTGCTGCCACTGCCAATGACAAAGGCAGACTGCAGCGTATCATCCGTTCCGCCGAGAAGGTGATTGGCTGCAATCTGCCCTCTCTACAGGACCTGTTTGCCTCTAGGACCCTGAGGCGGGCAGGTAAGATTGTGGCCGATCCCTCACACCCGGGTCACAAACTTTTCGAGGTCCTTCCCTCCGGCAGGAGGCTGCGGTCCATCAGGACCAAAACCTCACGCCACAAAACCAGCTTCTTCCCGGCTGCCGTTGGCCTTAGTAACAAGGCCACCTGACGTGGACTCTCATCCCGCCCCCACACCTCAAGCCTGTGTTATGTTAACACACACTACATTGCACACTGCACATTGCACATCCACTTTTGCACTCCTGCCCTGCTTTTTGTATTGTAGTACTTATTGTGTTTGTGTAGTACTTACTGTGTTTTTATGTTTTATGTTATGTGTAGTACTTTCTGTGTTTGTATGTTTTTATGTTTACTGTATGCACCTATACATCAGAACAAATTCCAGGTAGGTGTAAACCTACTTGGCAATAAATACTATTCTGATTCTGATTCTGATTCTGATTCTGACATCCGTGCCATGTCATGAACATTCTATTAAAAAAAAAAAAAAATGCTATGAAATGCCTTTTTAAAATTGTTTCTAATGTTTCTAATGCAGTAAAAAGGCAAGGACAAAAAAAGACATCCATCCCACACCAGAGACATGCTAAGCTAAATGTGTCTTCACACTCAAAGCAAAGCAAAGTCTGACGTGCTTTAGTTAGTCTTCTCCTCCCACTAGCAAGCGTTGCTCAAGCAACACAGGCCCTGACCACACAGCATTAATGGGGCTAATCTCTTCAAGACAACAACCACCAGACACTGACAAAAATTACACAAACAATTCAGTGGATATTTCTGAGAAATATAGCCTGGGGGCTCACATGCTTTTGGCTTGGAATGGTATTAGAGATGGTTCCGTTTTAAAATATTCATCTAAATACCTTTATTACTAATTAAGTCATTACTGTATTGATTTGTTTATTTATTAATTTCCTGTAGGTTGGTGTTCATTCATTTTGATTAGTTTGCCTCATTACTAATTACTCAAACAGACATATTGTAACCAGTCAAAGTAATTAACATAGTCATTAGTTTCACAACTATTAAGCATTGCAACACTCCACAATACCCCCTCTCTCTCTGTGTGTGTGTGTGTGTGTGTGTGTGTGTGTGTGTGTGTGTGTGTGTGTGTGTGTGTGTGTGTGTGTGTGTGTGTGCACGATGAAGACAGAAAATCAAAAGTATACCAAACACATTTTTTTTAATGCTCCGTCTCTGCGGGAACCACCAGATTTGAAATTGCCCTTCACAGTGTGAGTAATAATTGTGACCACCCATTGAATTCTATTATAAACAATCCCAAATGACAAAACTTTCATCAAAGTCAAACTACAAAAACAACAGCAAATCTCAGCTAGGCGAAAGCTCTCTCCTCCTCTGCCGTCATAACACACAGCAAACCTCCATACAGACACACATTCTCAGTTGACTGTAGACTAGTAATGGCCTAGATCCAGCATGGATCCTCCACATCCATACTAAAATAAGACCCAACTCATTCCAGTTAGAATGTCAGATTATTCAACATTACAGTATGTTGCCATGGCTAATTAATAGCTGACAACAGTCAGTGTACAGAATTTCAATCAGCAGATTGTACACATTTTTTTGCAAGATGGGGAGCACCCATACTAATGAAATGTATTTCTGTATCTGTAAGTCGCTTTTGCTATATGAATGAATGCAAATGTCAACCTCTGCTACACGCAACGCCAAGCAAGAAAAGCCAAATCCACATCGGAGTCTGTATTGGATGGAGAATGATTACATCCCTGGTAACCTCTAGCCCCCTCCAGACCGCAATGTGA
Organism: Clupea harengus; assembly: GCF_900700415.2. Taxonomy (NCBI): domain Eukaryota; kingdom Metazoa; phylum Chordata; class Actinopteri; order Clupeiformes; family Clupeidae; genus Clupea; species Clupea harengus. The sequence continues at coordinate 20,859,727 of NC_045158.1, read as the reverse complement.
ACAAATGGCCAACCACTTCCTCCTGCAAAGACTAAAGGGATTTTACAACAGACTTTTAATCCATTTTCTTTCTTTCCATGTCCTTCCTCTGGGCAGCTTTCAAAGAGGATATTTTTTTTTTCGTTGTTCGATTTTTTTTTCCTTTAGTTTCTACCTCATTTCTTTTTCTATTTGTCGTATGCTCCTATGCCAGGGAGGTATTCACCTCTACCACCAAAGGTGTCCAGGCCTGACTGATAGGGTGACACATTTTTTTTTCAGAGGTCACACTCAATGTGAGTCAATGTGCATTTGACTTACAAATTCAGTCAGTAGAGTAGCTGGCATATTCAATCCCAACCCTAACTGTCAGTGTGTCACACCAGCTGCTTTGAGGCATAACCATACTACTTGCTGTGTCCATTTATTCTTGTATATCCAGTTTCCAGGCAAAGACCCTGGTGCCAGTGAAACATGTGGCAGAACCTCCCCACTGGGGCCTTTAGAAAAGGCACAGACGGGCAGCTACAGATCCAGAACTATATAGTTAGTGCTTTTCCATGTATATCTATGGATGGAGTTTCTGTCGATTTCTTTCCGTATGGTTTATTCCCATTCAGTAGCATTAGGGAACATGGTGTTTGTCAGTGGAGAGGGAGTAAAGAATTAGTGAAGTCCTTGGATGGTCTTCCATACGAGGATAGACTCAGAATTAAACAGCAGAGCAGATCAATGCCCAACATTAATTTAGTTCAAAAGTTAGATAGCAAAAAATTATTGTTTCAGCTCCCCTGGTATAACAAAATGGGCTGACTGGAAGTGCTTTGATTAAGAGAATAGGTGGCACTTTATTTTGATAGTCTGCCTACAGAGACTTTACAGATGGTTTGTTGCAATTCAAGCTCAGTCTTTCTTATTGTTCAGTGAACATCACCATTACCAAACCCAACCCTTAACCCCAACCTTAACTCTAAATTGCAGTTAACAGATAGTTTGTTTATAATCTAAGCATTAGTAGATTGTCTATAGGGGACCATCCAATAATGATGTCTAATTAATGCATCTCTCTTCACTGCTTGGCTGTCCAGAGCTGGCTCACAGGCCATGATGATGTAGAGAATGCAGGCCAAATTAAAGAGCGATTTGTTGGATTTTTTTAATGATTCCAGAAGGGTGAGCTGCTCGGTCTGTCTTTGACATTTTAAATGAACACACACAGGGCTACTATTACAAAGAAAAACATGGCTCAAACATATGATGGGGCTGCTGTCTTGGCTTTCTCTCTGAATGGACTTCAGGGAAAGATAAAAGAACATTCCAATGCCACAAATGCAATGTTTGTGCACTGCTATGCACACAGATTATTCCTGGTGTTATCCCAGGGGGTCAAAATGCTTGCCTGAAGCCACACACACACACACACACACACACACACACACACACACACACACTGCTGCTCATCCACTACCTCAGCCCTACCTGCAGCTGAGGATACATCAGCCAGGCACTCATCTTTCACCAGGTACACACACACACACATTCATACACACACATACACTCTCCGGGTTTGCCACATGTTTTTTCTAAATCCACTATGAGGATGGGATGGCCTTTCCTGAGTCTGCAGGATGTTCACGGTGGCCAAGAAACGCTCCTACTTGGTGGGACTTTAAATTACGGGTAGTAAGCACTATGGGCAGCAACTATGATGGGCTCTGTAAAGGAGTGTGCCCGAGCGGTTGGTTGGTCAGACTTCAGGGAATGGATAACAGGCACAACAGTACTTCCAAAAAAAGGTTTTCTTTAATTTTCTTCCTGTACTACCAGTAGGTTAAAACAGACAATACAAAACGAACAAACAAAACACTGAATGTAAAATTAAACAAACACTGGGACAATGCCCAAGCTAGCTATTCTCCTTGGTTTAACGCAACCATCCACTTAGGTCTGCTCACGTCAGCAACCTCTCTCGAACTGAGCTGTGCGGCACGTATTTAAACAGGTGGCCGTTACCATTAACACGCATCAATCAATTAACCGTTGCACACAGTATTATCTCCTTACATGCATACCGACATAACCCAGTACATATATACGTGCATGTTATCGTACTAACTTTGCCATTACACACTTTACCAAGAAGTTATTTAAACACACTAGAAACACCCCTGCCTCAATGAGCGCATCCCTAGCGGCGCGCGTAACAAACACAGATAATCATGCCAATCCCTGCATTCCCGTTTGCTTCCCACGTTCCCGGAAGACACAGGCAACAGGTAAGTACGCAGCTAAACATCTCGTCTAATTGATCATTGCACATAGAGACCCCATGCAGGGTTAAATCACCCATAGCATTATACCTACGCACACCACACAGTATAATCACATAACACAACGTTCATATTTCTGTCCATCAGAACGTCTTGTATAATCCGTGATCAGGAAACCACCGCTTTACGTGACAGTCGCCATGCGCTCTGTCACAGGCTCCTGTAGACTCTTCAAATTAATTTAGAGGATGAGGCCATAGTAGAGGACAGACTCCATGCTGCCAAAGGCTTCATCAAGATATTGGAGGATGTTTTATTTGATTTGTTTCTATGTTGAATAAATAATAATGAATAAACCAATGTGGTCTTTGACATTGTGCAGCAGAGGGCTATGGGTGTTCTCTATTGCAAACATAAAATCGAAGAGGTCAGAGGAGACTGTGTATGCAAGAGCAGCAAATCTCACATCAGATCCTCAAAATTATCCTAGGCAAAAGCGTAATTTGCGCTTAGTTGCAAAAACAAACAAGAAAATGTTCACAGTTGCAAACTTGCTACTGGTAGTCAGCTACAGTTTGTCAGTCGTTGTCGCTAGCTTACAAACCAGCTTCCCCCGAGTGAACTAATGTTTAGCCCTTGTTTAGTTCCATAGCCTGGTAACCACATTCTCTCTCTCAGGGTTTTTACAGATGTTTTTATCCAAAGCAACTTGCAGAACAGTTGCGATACACCGCCGTAAGAAATATGTGTGTCCTCTATAGCGTACATATTACCTTGGTGTTGCTGGCACCTTGCTCTACCAGCTGAGCACATGGGTCCATCCCCAAAGCTTCAATTCCCAGCAGAGCATCCCAACCAGAGCATCCCAACCAGAGCATCCAAACCAGCATGCATTTCACTACTGGGTGAAAAAGTGAGTTTTGAAAAGCAGGAAAGAGGAAATCAATACAGAAAATCCCCATAGAAGAGAAACCTTTCCCATTAATTTAGATGTTTAATGAATGGCAGTCATTTTGAGCAAGCTCCACTAATATTCACGAAAGCACAGACCATAAGTCTTACGTCTCAGAGGAGCTCTTTGTGTTTCTTTGAATGAGTAATAACTGCGCTGTTCCATAATGTTTATTATGTGCTGGCTCAATCTGCCAAGCGCAGATGGCTCACTTAAGCAGAGGTATGACACAGAGAAATGGGCACAACACAAATGAGACACACAGACAAACAAGCTTGTCACACACAAACACACACATACAGCAAACACACACATGATTACACAAACACACATGATTACACAAACACACACGTCTGTGCACACAGCCATGCAAACACAAGGGCACATCATAATACACAGGCACCAAGGTGGTCACACACACACACACACACACACACACACACACACACACACACACACACACACACACACACACTCACACACTCATACACCCACATATACAGTCTACTTGCAGAGTGTGCCAGAACAGTTGCCTTTTTTATTCCTGGATTTCAACCTCCTGTTGTTCGCAATATTCTCCCAAAAACATAGGGAGAAATAACTGGTCGCACGGCAGGAAGCCACTGCAAACAACAGAGCCAGTTGCACTGACCCCCAGACGTCCAGCTGAGCACAGGGACCCCCGCCCTGACCTCTCTGCCATTCTCTCCCCCATAGATCAGAGGCTAAGACTCAGCCACCATAAGGCAGGTCTCACAGCACACTGCCTAGAGGACTGGTTTACTGCGGTAAGGCTGCTCAAGATGACCACCATCATCAGGGCTAACTTCCTGATATCAGCTGCTCTCTAATGCAACTGTGGGTCCATTCCGCATCCTGTGCTAGAGTTCAAATGTTTATATTTGAAACCTATGCGTTTTTAAGTTTATGGGGCCTGTGTGGGGCGGTCTATTGTGCTGTTGTTTGTGTTTATGGGGCCTGTGTAGGGCGGTCTATTGTGCTGTTGTTTGTGTTTATGGGGCCTGTGTGGGGCGGTCTATTGCGCTGTTGTTTGTAATTTAGGTGAGGCATCGTTGAATAGGCCAAACACAAAATACAAAGGTAATTCAAAGCACTGTAAAATGACAGAAGAAACTAAAAGGGTGTTGGGTGCTTTCAGGCATGACCACTGTTATTAAAATATATTCAAATCAATACATACTCTGTTGATAAGCAGTTGTAAAGCTGTACATTTGAAGGAAAAAAACTACAAAAGACTCAAATTATGTTTGGAAAATTATGTTTGGATTGTATCACACTTGGTGGTAAGAAATATGTATTTTCCTGCATTCATCTCCGAACACTGGCTGAGCTCTCTTCTATTCTGTTTGTTCGAGCAGTTTAGACCATTCGCTTCATCCAAAGAGTCTGAAAGCGGCTGAATGGCAATGCCTTTTGTTAGAAGTGCTGGATGAATAAAGCAGAACTGAACGAGCAGTGTAAATACTTTTATGTCACGCACAGCATGGTTCTCTCTCCTGATCCCCTCGTTCCTTTTCTCCATCTCTCTCTCTCGCGCTCAGCCTCTCTGTGTCTCTGTCATTCTCTCTCTCCTCTCACCCCCCTCTCTCTCTCTCTCTCTATTTCTCTTTCTTACAGAGCTGGGTAAAGGAAATCTTGCACTCACACTGTTAGTGGACGACCTTGGAGTTAACCCCCTCCTTGGGTGTGGTGTTAAAAAGGCAGCTCTAGTCCTGGCTGACCCTGTCCATTCACCTGCTTTATACCAGAACTACTTCTAGATTGAATGTGTTATCTGACGCTTTCACTAGAGCAAAGCCAATCTGCTTCACTGCATTTGTATTCAGTGGGAATCCAGCCCAGAACCTTGATGACGTTAGAATCTTGCTCTAGCAGCTGAACAATAGGACCACCTGTAGATTCACTCAAGAAATCACTTTTGCAAAAAATACCTCCTCAACAGGAGCAGCACCACACACCTTTGAAATACAATGGCATTAATTCCGTAATGCTGTGAACTGTAATTATGTGTTTTGCTTTTGTAGTCGATGTGATGTGCCTGCACAGGGTTAAATGAGAGATGAGTCTGGGGTAATAGACATTTTGGGTTGATTTGTTGCCCACTGCTTGAAGCTGGACATCCCATTTGCTTTCCTATGACATTTTAACCATTTCCCCCAGCAACCTTCCCACTCAGAAACAAACCCATTTGAGCTCTGAAGACTCATTGTGGAAATGTTTGGAAAAAAACCACAACGCAGAACCATTTCCCATTTCCCCTCCACTTCATTCCGTCTGAAATGACGAAATAAGTCACGTCTGTAAATGTGAAAGCACAAACATCATCTCCAGGCCATTATCAATCCATTTAGGGACCCATTCTTTTTCGTCCCCTCTCACGCTTTCCTTGTGTAATTGTGAGATGGAGAAAATCGACGCCAGAGATGACTAAGGAGCGGTTCCCTCACTGTGTTTGCCAGACAAGGGTGATGAACTCTGTACAGCCAGATATGTGCTTGTGAGTATCCTTGGATACAAACATCTACTAACTCTGTGAGCATACAGTACATGCTAATATAATGACAACAATAACCTGGGTAATGAGTACGTTTATGTATAAAAGTGATTAAAAAACTCACAAAAGTAAGTCAGTAAAATGAAATACCATATTATGATAATCTATATGGAACTGGAACCCCCAAGGCTACTAACTGCTACGGACCTGGCGAGATAAGTTATGTTAAGTTAGTTTTTTGGATCCGTTATTGAATCAGCTTCTTTCTTGGAGAGAGACTGAGTGCACTACATCCAGTAATACTAGATTAGGGTCGGCCATGAATGTGCTTCTTAAGTGTGTGTGAATTGGAATACTTTCACAGCAGGGGGGATATCTCCCATTAGGTTGCATTACATTGTCGCTAAGAGATCTCTGGAAGAAGAGCATTATCAAATCTCTTCAGTCCGACACCATGCCCTGATATATCCAAGTCACATGCCAAAATGATGCATTTCAATTATTGCAGTTTATTAATATGTCAGATCTTGTTTTCTTTTCCTCTATTTTGACACCACATAACAATAACCGTCCACAATCTCGGGAAAGGACCTTGTACATAGTCATTCAGAAGAATGCTCTGGGAAGTCAACGTACGCTAAATCAGACCTACTATAAGAAATGTATATATAATGTTCTTGTGCATGTCCTTCTGTCCCAAACTAGATGGAATTGCCATCTTTAAAAAGGCTCTCCAAGTGGAAACCTCTGCTCAATCCAACCAAGCGACTCTAAGGATTGCTATCAGTACTTCACCATTCCAATCATGAGCTTTCGTATACAATATACTTGTTATGGACATTTGTGTAATCTCTGAGGTGAAATAGTTCATATTTTGCCCACCGATGTAATATATCATGAACATGAATAGGTACTATCAATTCACTGACACCAAGTTCCATGTTAAACCTTGCCAGTGGGTACCGTTTATGCCAAACAATAGTGCTCTTTACTGTAAATTCTGTTGGACTATACAATGGTGTTCTCCATCGGATCGCACACAAAACACAAACACACGGAAGAGGGGGGTCACGGAGCTCCAGTTCTGCCCTCCCAGATATGAAGGTGCGCTATACAAAAGTGCATTTGGGCCAATTGGCCCCCTGACAAACATGGACAATGATGATGAAGAGAAAAACATGAAAACGGATACAACCACACCACATCTCGATTCTTTAACTTGTTTCAAATAAATTCGTATGTCCACCAAGTTCGGACATCCGAATGAGAACCGTACGTTTAATAGGCGAATGTGCCAAAAGTACATGGCAACTAGCTGCAATACAACTACACGTTCCGTAAAAAGCTACGTTTCGTGCAGCTAGATTCCAAAAGGGCTCGGTTGTATTTTATCTGAAAGAGAGATTTCCGTTTTAGCAGAGATTAAGTCCGCTGGCTGTCGCCGTGGAGGGGGCGAGCGACAGTGAGAGAATTAATAGTGCTTACTTTTGCGCGAGGGCACGAATGTGTGTGCGTGTGTGTGTTCTGCTATGCCGTGCAGGAGCAAGCGTTTAAAACAGGATTCAATGTGACAGGTACACTGCGCCTGTATGTGTGCGACATGCAGGCGTTGCGTTCCAGAGACCCGCGGCAGTGCAGAACAAACCCTATCTGCTGTCACACTGAACAACGCCAGTGTGCAGCCTCTCTCACGGAGCTACGGCGCGCTCCAGTAATTAAGTGGATTCTCGCATAATCTCCAACACACACGCTATATGAAAACGCACTTTAATAAATGTCCATCTTTAGCCACCGCGTCATCAAGTTACCATTTGAGGACTAATGCGTCATGTATAGAATAGCATTTGATGAAAAGAGTGATGGAGGCAAAAACGCAACATTTAAAAAGTTAACCAAGAATATCTATTGCATGGTATGCTTACCTCCAAGAAGTACCACAATTGTATGCAGGGCGCAGACACGCAACATGTTAATTTGTGCTCTCCAAAAAACTTCCATTTGGTTTCGTGTTTTTTCCAGAGGATGAGAAAGAAGATGATGAAAAATATGATGACTGCTGGCTACCACATTGAAGTATCGGGTCGTTTCCCAATTGCGAAAAACATTGGCATGCGACAAAGTTCCATTATATCCATGTCTCTAATCCTAGCCGTTTTCAATCGTCCTCGCGTTTCCAGTATTTCATCAGCATAAGTGTCCAAGATCACTATTCTCAATTAACTTCCCGCTGTCGGAGGTCAGTCAGATGGACCATCACTTAACACGCGGTCCTCACAGCGTTGTCATGTATTCGCTTGGATCGACCTGTGTTACTTGGTCGGTGCAGAAGCGGGTAGCAGATGCGCGGTGATACTTGCCAAGCTCAGAAAATAATGACAAACTCTCCATGTGTTTATTTTTCGTTCGAGAAGCCGCAGTAATTTTAACTATTACTGAGTGATTACTGAAGAAATTAAATTGTCTCGGTTATTTTCGGTAAATATTGTGGCGCATGACGTGGACTCACTGAATTTCAGTAGCCGGTTTTCTTCTGCCGGTGTAGTAGTGCGCAGCGGAAGCTTTCGCTCTGTAGTGTGCGCAGAGACGGCCGTCTGAGTACTCCGATGTCAGGAGTCTGAAGAGGGGTACACATTTTTAGGCATGGACTCTCCTCAAATACGAATGGCTTATCTTGTCTCAGTACTTGTTTGAAACGTGTATTACTCTTTTGGCTAGCATAAGGTCATTCTCTGAGACGTTTAATCATTTAGGGCATTCCTTATGACACTCAAACTGTTTTCACTCGTATCCAGGGTGGTGAACGCGCATGGAGGCGTGTTCTCGTCCAAAGACGAAAACGAAGACGGGTGAGGATATATGGTCCAAGTTTGATACGACAAAAAAAGTCAGATTTTAAAACAACCCCTCTTAAAACTTTAAGTATCACCTAGATTTCAAGAAAAATTAAAGGTTTACACTATTAGGCAAGACAATGCCCTTGTCCCACTGATTAAGACAAATCCATATATATTTTTTTTAAAGACACCATGCATTCTGTCCTTTCCTCTGCACTCCGTCCCAACTACAACCCTCCTCCAAACGCGGAGTTGGAGATATAATGAACTGAGTAGTATATTATACTGGTAAGGGTGTGTAGGGGCGTGTCAGCTTGTCACTCTTTTCAAATGCAAAGCATATTAAATACTTTATACAACCCTTTCATTTTCAAATGAAGGTAACACTGAAGAAAAGGTACTACAGGGGTTATGTAATAATAAATACTTGATAACTTATTTGGAATATAGTACCCTTTCTGTCTGTCGACAAATAATACAAAACTAAAAAGAAAACAAAAACCTTCGTGCTCTTGTGTGTTGGGGGTGGGAGTATTGAAGTTTAATAATGAACAGACTTTGCTCAGTTTAAACACTTAATGAGTTAAGTATCTTGTGTTTAAAATTGCTCGTTATAATTTTGCTTCATTTCTGCGCAAAGCACTAGGATAAAAATTGCCACCCGGATACTCACAGAATAACAAGGGCTCCCTCTTGTGGTGACTTCAATCCTAACCCACCTCATGTGAACATGACGTGTGCTTACCATCTATATTTCAGTCCCCTGTATTAAAAAAAACCATGAATATAGTTATATTACATTAAACATATTGTAACAGTAGGACAGAGTAGCATGTTTAATTGTTTTCCTGTTTCACATGAATGGTACACTGCTTTAAATGACTGTAAAATGCATATCTACATTTTATAAAGCTGAGTGAACTGGTGATTTTCACCTGCCCCCAAGTTTAGGTATAGAGAGTGGAATGTTAGACCTACCTCAAGACATTGTCAGCTGTCAAAGGATATGAAATTGCTGTCATGCCTGAATTAGGCCTTCTAATTAGGCTTGTGGAAAACACGTGCAAACCTTTGATATCAATTCATTACCAGATCTCAGAACTGATGTAAGATGATCTTTCTAATCAAATTTACACCTTCAGACCAATAACCATTTGTAGCTGTAGGGCCCTTTTGTAGCTTTATCTACAGCTACAAATTGTATTAGAACGTACCAAGTGCATCTTTGGTGCTCATTTGTATTGTGCAATGTGTAATTGTGTCATGGCCGATGAGGTCAGAGGTAGAAGAACGAGGACCCAGAAGCAGACACGGTAGACCAGGGTTATGAATACGATTTAGACTGGATGGAAATAGAACTGATACAAGCTGCCAAGTAAAAATCATTCGTCAAAAAGCAGTTTGTTCAAGTCCGTTTCACAGAGATCAGTCCAAACAGTGACACACAGAGACGGGCAGAATCCAGTGAGAGCAGACAGGTCAGTGGCTGATCAAGAGCAAGGCAAAACTCGCAGACCAGGCAGGCTGAGTAACTGTAATTCAATAGGTCAAAAATTCCAAAACTCAGGGTGGAGACAGCAGAGCAGGCAGAGTCCAAAACCAGAGCAGAGACACAGGGCAAGATGACTGTAGACTTGATGTTGATGTTCATAGCGAAATAATCCTGCAATAAATTAACCTCATGAAAGATCAAGACACCGTGTGGGCAACAGGGAGCATAGCACACATCAAAATAAAAAAAAAACAGGGAAAAGACAGAGAGCTTAGGCACAGGGAAAGGACAGAGAGAAAGGCGTGGAGTCAGCCGGCTCAGAACCATGCAGAATCAGAAACGTTTTAATTTTCTGTGGTATATTGGTGCAAACAATTAACATACACAATAAACAATAAACATATTAAGTACTTTTACAAACAATAAAAACCTATATATAAAATATGTAAAAAATGTACAGAATATGTTAAAGTGAAAAAGTGTATGTGTAAAGTACAATGATAAAATATTAGTCCAAGAATAATGTGTGTTAATGTAGCACAATGAATGGGCTTGGGTTCAGACACTGGAGACCCAGAGGTAGGCACCATCTCTCCGCACCAGGAACAGGAACCGCCTCAGGGACAGGAACCAATCAGGGACAGGCTTAGGAGCAGACCAGGTGACCACTGACTCAGGAGCAGACTTGGGTACAGGCGGGACGACATCCAACTCAGACACACACTCTCAGGAACACACTCAAAATCACTCTGAGGAACACACTGTCAGGAACACACTCAAAATCACTCTCAGGAACACACTCAGCAACAGGCAGGTCGTCAGACGACTTGGGAACAGCCTCATCAACAGGAAGAGTGCCAGCTGACTTGGGATCAGCTTCAACAAGAGGCAGGCACGAGACATCCCATTACGCCCGGCCTTATCCTGGTGAACAGACTCTTTAACGGACAACAGGAAGAAAAATTACCTCACCTGCCTCAGTATATAGGTCTCTCAGCCATGTCTTCTATCCTAGGGGGTTACCCAAATTCTGTCCACTGGTTCTGTGACAGAAATGAACGACAGGTACCTGGTCTGCCATGGGCAGCCACTGGTGGATTGGGAGGCGAATCGGATGTGAATGTAATCAAGGTTTGCAAACCCGGGGGGGGGGGGGGGGGGTAAAAGTGGCTTAGATCACTATCTGTGTCAGTAGGTGAACCATGTTATTACCATGTTTGACTCGTGCTGTGTGAGGTGATCTCTGCTTTGATAGAGGTGTTTGTACAGAGACAAGTGTGACTTGACAAGCAGCCGTGAACTACACATTTTTTATCTGTGTTTTGAATTTTGATTTTGTATATGTGTGTGTGTGAGTGAGTGGTGGCAATGAAGGTGTTATTTCATCAGATACCCTAAAGCATAACAGTAGGACAGGAAACACTGTGAGGGGCTGGTGGCTGGTTCAGCTGTGGAGGCGAACTAAACACCAGCAAAGACCACCGGCTAGAGAGCATCAGAGCAAACAGAGAGCGCTTCCACAACAGCTCCTTCCCAGCAGCTGTCAGACTACTTGTGAGAGACATTCAGGATGGAATGAAATACCCTGTTCCCAGTTAAAACTGACTGACAGTACCCACCCCCCCTCCTCCTCCACACACTTGCACGCGCGTGCGCGCGCGCACACACACACACACACACACACACACACACACACACACACTCACACACACCCTCCACACATACATGCACACACTGGTAGAGTCTACCCTGCACACACCTACGCACACTGGTAGTCTACTTATACATTTTATTTGATAAAAAGAGTAGATATTTATTCACACGTTGGCAGAGTATATTTATTACTATGTGTATATATTTTATTATTCTTTTGTTACCTTGTACACATACTGACTGAATTCCAATGCCCTTGCTCCTCTGTACTAGAGCAAATGGCAAATTAAGTCTTCAGTCTTAAAACTGACATTTCACCCAGGCTGGGAGGTTATAGTCCCTAGAGTAGTTTGTGTAGAGGGATAATGCACTTATTTCAAGCAAGCAGACAAACACACACATCTATTTGTCTCTACCTCTCACATACCACACACACACACACACACACACACACGCACACACGCGCACACACGCACACACACACACACACACACACACGCACACACGCACACACGCGCACACGCGCACACACGCACACACGCACACACGCACACACACACACACACACACACACACACACACACACACACACACACACACACACACACGCACACACACACGCACACATAGCAGAGCCCTGTTACCGCCACAGTCAATGCTCGGTGCCTCAGTCACTCACCAGGTCCCTGGATCCTTGACTGAATTCCCAGACCTCTTCTGTTCAATTTCTATACGCTGCCATCAGGGCCAATTCTACAGAACCACAACATTGATTACAAAACGTATGCAGATGATACACAGAAATATCTGTCTCTCTCACCAGACGACTGCAGCCCAACAGACTCACTGTGTCAATGGTTAGAGCAGTCACCAAAACAGCCTTCTGTCATCTTAAAAATATAGCCAGAATCAGAGGTTTGGTGTCCTAGACAAAGAGAGGCCCATTCATACTTTTTTCCCCTTAGGGTTGGTGTTGGTGGTGAGCCTTACAACCTCAGCGTCTGACACAACTGTTTCATGCACAGCTAATATAATAATAATCCCAAATTGAGTAATCGAATGGAATATGTTACAAATTAAAGTTTAAGACATGTATTCCTGTAATCTGTGGTAGAATACATTTTAAAAAGTCACCCTCCCAAAACTGAACACACAAACACACCCACACACACATTATCACGCTCTCTCTCTCTCTCTCTCTCTCTCTCTCTCTCATACACACAAACACACTCTGTCTTTCTCTCTCTCTTCAGCACTCTCTCTCATACAAACACACTCACACACACACACACACACACTCTTATAAACATTCACACACAAACACACACAAATCCACCTGCCAGCATGAAGGGGGAACTCATTTTACACGCTGTGATGTCTGTGTGTTATTTTGAGGCACCTACTTTAAAAAAGTAATTGGATTGAAGCAGCCAGAGGCTGAAGCAGCCTTGGGAGTCCCCTATCTTTAAATTGGTTAATGTATTTTTCAAACCTTTCAGAAACAGCTTTAGCACTAACAGTTATTTAATATATGGTGCCCAAGGCTATGTTTGTTTTCATAACAACCCATATGCCAGTATGACTCTATATTGACTTCCTTAACCTGTGTTGCACAAACAACTCGTTGACTGATGCTGTGGCAAGTGTTTGCATATACCAACAGACCTCCTGACAGAGATAATTTCGAAACACTGTTAATGACTTAAGGATATATTAATGAAGTGCCTTGTATCAATAATTACCTTATATGAATCCTGTGCTTTTGTAAGCAGGAAAATGGCTTTTCTGTGTTTCTCTGTGTGTGTAACTTAGATTATTAGGTGCCACTTAGTCTTTATATGTGTAAGAGCATGTTTGGACCAGAGGTGATAAGGAGGGTCGAACTGTGCTTCTTTCGACCCTGTGTAAAACTGTCATCCTTGCATGGCAGGGAGCATAGTAAGATGACCTCGGACGTCAGAGACCAACCACGTGGTTATCCATGCTGACAAAGTGTTTTGGCGTCAGAGAACGCTAAACTTCTATCTACGGTATATAAACCTTGTGTGATGTGTTTAACTTTGCTTCTCTCTCGTCTGCTGCAGTCTGGGAGTGGGCCCGGGCTCTCTCTCTCTCTCTCTCTCTCTCTCTCTCTCTCTCTCTTTCTCTTACTCTCTCTCTGACCTGCCGAGACGTGTGAGAACCCGACGAGCTTGTTGTTGTTGTTTAATAAATATGCTTATATGCAACTCCGGAGTCCTGATGTAACTTGAGTGAATTTTCTCCTATCACCTCCATTCATTTGAAGTGTTTTGAAATGTATAGAAAATTGTATTTAATGAAAAATATGGGTTTGTATGACAAATAAAGACATTAAGTAAGTAATTGATGTCAAGAACATTTCCATCCTGCTGTCTACAGGCAAATCAATGGAATTCTATTGCATTCAGGTTATATCTAGTCTCTCTACTCACCATGAATGAATCAATATGTGTGTGTTGTATGTGTGTGTGTGTGTGTGTGTGTGTGTGTGTGTGTGTGTGTGTGCTTTTACCCACACGTCTGTGTGTAAAATATGATCTCCTTCTCGCAAACCCTTCAACTTGTCCCAACAGCTGTTCCATCCATTAGGGCTGAGTAGAAGAAAAGCTTCCAGTCAAGACCAAAGGAAGGCGAGGACTGACCAGCCTGTCATGCGCGGCAGCAACAGCAGCATACAGCAGCGGCCTGCTTTCAAACACGGGGGGAAGTTCAGCATGTTTAAGTACGTGCCGCGGGGGCTCCAGTCTGGACCTCGGGGGGATCCCCTCTGCCTACGCTGTGGACGTGGGCCCCCAGTTTTATCTTACACCATCCACAGCTGCAGGTCGTTTAGATGGAGCACAAAGGCCTCACTAGCACTACATCTGCTATATGCATCAGGCGTACTCTGTTACTAAAGAAACTATATGATAGGGGTTGACGTGTTTTTGACGTTTTTGTTGGCAGCTAGTATCGTCTGTGTTGGTTAATGACAGAATGACGGAGTCTAATGGTTTTTGTCCAAGCCGGCTACACTAATCACAACTGGCATGTATTCTTCAGAGGCAAATGGCATTCTTATGATGACATGGTAAGGATCAAAAACATGTGTTTTGGAATGAGGATACCACAGGATATCCAGAAGCAACTTCCATGAGGATAGCAGTCATTCAGTACGTGTCTCATGTTGATTTCCAGGTTGCCATTATTCATCAAGCAGCAGATTGAGAGTTCTCTCCACAATGGAAAGAACAATTATTTGCTCTTCAATGTTTTTTGCTGCTGTTGTTATGTTATTATGTCTGTTGGGTTGTTCTTTGGTTTAGTGCATCCCCTGTCTTATTTCAGGTAAGTCTTGATTTTCGATTTCCTGTTGTAAACCCAAGATTATTTATGTAGCTATATTACACAAATTGAAATGCCGTATGCCATTAAAGAAAGCATAAGTTACCCACCACTGAAAAGCCTGTGACCTTTTTCCACTCAATGTATACTAGACTAATCATCAAAGCTGTATACTAGACTAATTATCAGCGCTCTACACTTTACCTCAGGCAACTCCCCATGACATATAAAACTCATAAAATCGTGTTTTCTTTGGACAGCATTAGCCATAACAATGATCCCTGAATTGCTAAAGGTTTTGTTATTGACTCGTATAGAGTTCCAGACATTTCTAGATTTCTAAAACAGACGTACAGTCCTGAGTGCAATATAACCAGGCTTGGACTTGGAACTTTCACTCCATATTTATGAACATAAGGGGGTTGCAAAGAAAACATGGGACTTCATTTCTGCAGGTTGATACTGTGCTGACCAGTAACACCGTGTCAGGTCACACATAGCCATGCTCACTGTATAAACTTTAGTACTACGTGCTGTTTGAAACTCTAATAAAGGCAATGTTATATAATATGTAATGTACTATTCCTGAGCTATTCTAGATGTTGTGTCTTTTAATTTGTCTTTGTGTATGTTAGGAATGCTTTTCTAAAAATAGAAGAGCACAGTGCACAGTAGGTCTCAGGGTTTCCTTGAATGGGGTTCCTGCCATGACGTTCTGCAGACTTCTGCTGTGTCCACCACTAGACTCTCCACCCCCCCACCCTGAAGTTCCAGAGGCCAACATCTGGCCACAGAATACATCATTAGCCCATATCCCCTGCTCTTGCTTCAATCCGATCTATGAGAGCGCTAATAATAACCTGTGAGACCACCCCAAACACACTGACACACACACACTCACACACACACCCAAATTCACACACACTTACACACACACACACACTCACACACACACCCAAACTCTCAAACACACACAAACTCTCAAACACACACAAAGTAGCCCTGTGCACGTAATTTCTCTCTCTCTCTCACACACACACACACACACACACACACACACACACACACACACACACACACACACACACACACACACACACACACACACACACACACACACACACACACACACACACACACACACACACACCAAGTAGCCCTGCCAACATAATTTCTCTGTCTCTCTCCACCCAGTACCACTATCCACACCATTTCTCTCACTCATACACACACACACACACACACACACACACACCTCCAGTTCTCCCAGGTTACCTTGTGCCACTGCGGACACCATTAGGGGCATATTTACTTATAATTTTTTTGGTTGGCCGGCCCCATCGCTTTATTAACTGGGCACATGCCCACGGGGGAGGCCAGGACTGACCTCCACCAGCCCAACTAAAGTCACAGGAGTCACTGAACTTCTCTCGTCAGACTCCCCTTCCCCTGGCTCTCCCCCACTGCAGAGAACAGGGCTGTCCCCTATGGTGTAATCACAATGATGTTATCCACTGTCCACCAATGCATCATTACAATGATCACTGATTTAAAAAAGACAATTAATTTAGTTTTGGTTTAGTTCTTGGCATGTCTGTGCGATCAGATGCTGCTTATAAATGTCTATTATTTCTACTTCTATTATTTCTACTCTGTCTGCAGGCCACACTGAAGTCAAATACTACTACTACTAAATACTACTACTACTAATAATAATAATAATGATAATAATAATAGGAAGATGAAGAATATTAATAATAATTATAGGCCCCATTATGTCTTCTCCACACTGAAACCAAATGCTATGAGAGTGTAGACCTGTGCCATCTTGAATCACTCTCCTTTACTTTTGACCTTCATCAATTACTCTCTGTCTCTTTTCCTCATCTTCCTCACGTTCTCTGACGGATTGACTTCTGTCCTCTCCCGAGACAGAGTGCCGCGCGGAGCTTGGCTGCGAATGGTGAGCAAGGAGAGATATGGCCTAGGAGTGGGCGTCTAATAGGAAGACACGCAAGCATGTTTCTCACGCTGCCCAGGGAGATGCGTCACACCACCATGCCTGATCCCATGCATCAGTGCTGGGCCCGCTTCCAAGACATACCACTCTGCTCCGCTTAGCATGTGCTCTCCATTCAACCGCCATAAACCCACTCATCAGACTGATCCCAGAGAAGGATTTAAAACACCACCCGCCTCCCTTGGACACGTCGGATGTCATTACCCGCTGCCACCCACAGGTCTCAGGCCAGGTGTGCGTGGGAGGTGTGTTAATATACAGCCGCCGTCACTGAGATCACGTAGTGATGGTAAATTATATAGGAGACGTACAGGAGGCTGATATTCACATCTCCCTCGCACACACACTTCCACGTCCTGCTTCCTTTCAGGAGGAGATTAATGACCAGGCCAGGCTCTCAGCAGCACTGCTGGGGGGGGCACCTGTGGTGGGGGGGGGGCACCTGTGCTGGGGGGGGGGGGGCACCTGTGGTGGGGGGGGGCACCTGTGGTGGGGGTTAGCATGGGCCACAGTGCAAGAAAACCTAATACTGTCACCACATGAGAAGGAGAAAAAGGAAAATAATTTGTTTTTATTTACAGTGCCCTCCGCAATTATTGGCACCCCTAGTGAATATGAGCAAAACAGGCTATAAAAAAATATGTCTTTGCTGTTTATCCTCTTGGTCTTTCACTCAAAATATTCACAAAAATCTTACCTTTTCATTGAAGTAAAACTATTGAAAGAAAAAAAAACAGTTGACATTAAATAAATATTTTTCCCCAAAACATGTGTGCCACAATTATTGGCACCCCTTAATTTAATGTTTTGTGCAGCTTCCCTTTGCCAAGATAACAGCTCTGAGTCTTCTCCTGTAATGCGTGATGAGGTTGGTGAACACATGGCACAGGATCTGAGACCATTCCTACATGCAGTATCTCTCCAGATCCTTAAGATTCTGAGGTCAACGTTTGTAGACTCGGCTTCAGCTCATCCCACAGATTTTCTATGGGGTTTAGGTCGGGGGACTGTGATGGCCATGGCAAAACCTTTATTCTGCGGTCGGTGAACCATTTTTGTGTTGATTTTGAGGTGTGCTTCGGATCATTGACCTGCTGGAAGGTCCAACCACAGCCCATTTTAAGCTTACTGGAGGGGGCTGCTAGGTTTTCATTTAATATCTGCTGGTATTTGATGGAGTCCATGATACCATGTATCCTAACAAGATGTCCAGGGCCTTTGGAAGAAAAACAGCCCTACAACATCAAAGATCCGCCACCATACTTCACATTGGGTTTGGGGGTCTTTTCTGTATGGCTATGTTTCTGTCTACGCCAAAACCACCTTTGATGTTTGTTGCCAAAAAGCTTGATTTTGGTCTCATCTGACCATATAACTCGGCCCCATTGAAAGTCTGACTTACATTTGGCAAACTGTAGGCGCTTTAGTTTGTAGCTGATTGACAGCAGAGGCTTTTTTCTGGCAACCCTCCAAAACAACTTGTGGTGATGTAGGTGGCGTCTGATGGTAGTTTTGGAGACTTTCTGACCCCAAGACTCAACTCACCTCTACAATTCTCCAGCTGTGATCCTTGGAGATTCTTTTTCCAGTCGAACCATCCTCCTCACGGTGCGTGGGGTCAATGTACACACACGTCCGCTTCCAGGCTGATTCTTAACATCTCCTGTCGCTTTAAACTTCTTAATTATTTCCATGATAGTGGAAATGGGTATTTTCAACTCTTTAGAGATTTTCTTGTGTCCATTTCTTGATTTGTGCAGCTCCACAACTTTCTGTCGCACATCGTCACTGTGTTCTTGGGTCTTTCCCATAGTGATGAATGACTAATGGAATTTGGCCTGTGTCACCTCATATTTGTACGCCAGTGGAACAGGAAGTCATGGTTGACCTCTTAAGAGTTCCTTATCAAACAGTTGAACTTAAAAATGTAAAACATGACTGGAAATATACTTCAGTTAGATTTTAATTATAAGATTTTTCTAGGGGTGCCAATAATTGTGGCACACATGTTTTGGGGAAAAATATTTATTTAATGTCAACTGTTTTTTTTTCTTTCAATAATTTTACTTCCATGAAAAGGTAAGATTTTTGTGAATATTTTGAGTGAAAGACCAAGAGGATAAACAGCAAAGACATATTTTTTTATAGCCTGTTTTCCTCATATTCACTAGGGGTGCCAATAATTGCGGAGGGCACTGTATATAGCGCTTTACAGAGCCCAGGGCCTGAACCTCCTTAGAGCCGGCACAATGGCGAAAGGGGCAAGGGGAAAAAAAACTGTTAATCAGGAATTAACTTGTGGTAAATGCACACAATACATATAAACATAACATGGTATACACATGATACATACAAAATTGATAGAGGATAAGGTCAGAGCATTCAAGTATTGAAGAACAGCTGAGTGGGTATACAGTGTGCTCGTCAGGTTAGTATAACAAGGGTAAGTAGAGTGATGGAATAGAAAACATGTTGATGGGGGCAATTGTTTACATTGCAGGAAAATGCTAGCACAGAGTATGGGGTAGGTGTAGGCCAAGGTTTTCTGCAAGTCAATCAGGTGGAGAGACTATAGCAGCAACATGTAAGGAGATAAATGTAGGTAAACAATTAACAGTAGGTAATATGGCCACTTAATCAGTATCACTTAGTTAGCATTAGCAATATGATATAGAAGGGAAATATATAGGGAGAGGCTGCCTGGCAAGGTGTACGGGAATTTAGGTTATGTTTAGTTTTGACGAATTATGTTTAATTGTGGTTGGCTGGCATGGTGCATGCAGACTTTGGTTAGGATAGCAAGGGTGGCAGGATACACAACAGTGCCCAACTGGCTGGCGACAGCCGCAACACGCATCACCTGCTGTACCAGGGATCCGTAAAGGCTCTCCTTCACCGTACAACATGAGCTGTCTGTAGCCCAGTTTTATTGATATTGGGAAGTTTATGTGTTTTTAGTTGTGATGAGGTATGTTTAGTTCTGTTGGCTGACTTTGTGCATGGGGATGTTTAGTTATACATGCATAGGAAGGGTGGTAGGATACAATAGCAGTGCACAACTGGTGTACCACAAATGATGTACCCAGGATCCGTAGAGGCACCCCTTCACGGTACAATATGTGCTGTCTGTAGCCCTCTCCTGAACACAACAACATGGCCAGCAAGAAGAAGTGAAGAATGTTGCGACAGGTGACAGGTTTTTGATGCATTATTCATGACTCTGGGATGCACTAAAGAGGAATGTCTTTAGTCTCAATTTGAATATGGAAAGGGTGTCTGCATCTCGGATGAAAGCAGGAAGATTATTCCACAGGAGGAGGGCTTGATAGCTGAAGGCTCTGCCTCCTATTGTGCTTTTTGATATTCTTGGGAATACAATTACAGTGAGACCTGCACTCTGGAAATGAAATTATCTTGGTGGGCAATAGGGGACAAATATAAGTTCTGTAAAAGTTGGAGGCTCTTTATTGAGTTGTTGCTACATCCGGACAGAAGAGCATTTCAGTAGTCTAGTTGTGACATAATAAAAGCGTGGATTTGTATTTCTGCATCGTGGAGGGATAGGACTTTTCTGGTTTTGGCTATATTAAAAAATGATGTCTTTGAGATCTGTTTTATGTGTGTGAATTATAATTATAATTATAATTGATACTAGTGTTGGATGTAAATGAGATGTCATCGATTGTGGGTATATGGCTAGAGAGTGTCATTCTCAATTGTTTAGGGCCTACAAGCATAATCTCAGTTTGATCTGAGTTTAGAAGCATGAAGTTGTTAGTCATCCAAGCTTTTACATCTTACAGGCAGGCTTCTATCTTGGGTAGCTGTACAATTCCATCAGGTTTCATGGATAGGTAAAGTTGGGTGTCATCAGCATAGCAATGGAAGTTAATGCCATGCCTCCTTATGACAGCACCTAAGTACAAGGAGACGAGCAAGGGTCCAAGCACGGAGCCTTGGGGAACACCATAACTTACTCTGGTGTGATTGGATAAGTTATATAGGGCACAGCCTTTGATGCGAACATGATGTTCAAGTCTCTGTAGCAAAATAGGATGATCTATAGTGTTGAAAGCAGCACTAAGCTAGAAGAACAAGGATCGAAATGCACCCATTATCAGATGCAATTAGTAGGTAATTTAGAACTACTGTTTCAGTGCTGTGATGGTCTCTAAAGCCAGATCAATATTGTGTTTATGTAGAAAGGAAGTAAGTTACTTTTTCAAGTATTTTTGACAAGAAAGGGAGGTTGGAAATAGGCCTATAGTTAGCCAGATTATCAGAATTAAGGTTCGATTTTTTTGTTACTCTAGAAATGGTGTTAAAGAGAAACCTTGGGTTGTTTTTATTATTTTCAATCAATGAAGAATAGTAAGATGATTTTGTGTCAGAAAGTGCTCTTTCATACCGTCCACACCAGGTGAAATACCTCAAGTATGGTGGAGTACCATTTTTTTCTAGTTTCAGAGTAATTTGCTCAAGTAAACGAATCTGGTCAGTGTACCATTTACATTTACATTGAGTCATTTAGCAGACGCTTTTGTCCAAAGCGACGTACAAGAGAGAGAACAGTCAAGCTACGAGCATGGGGCGAAACTTTTTAGATTAGATTCAACTTTATTGTCATTGCACAGAGTACAGGTACTGAGGCAACGAAATGCAGTTAGCATCTAACCAGAAGTGCAAAGTAGAAGAGTGCAGAGTATGTGCAAATGGTAATATAAATATAGATAAATATGGTATATACAGTATGACATAAGATATAAGTGGTATGAGCAGGAAGAACATGAGCAGCAATAAAGGTGATTAGTGCAGATGTGATATAGATATATGTAAAGTGCAGGTGAAGTACAGGTGAAGGTGGCAGTAGAGGTTATAAAGTTGTAAATGAGGTAGGAGACATGATAAGATATAAGTACGATGAATATGGATGACAACAATTTAACATAAATAGATATATACAATGAACAATTTAGTGCAAATGTTCAGTGGCTGGAGGTAGGTCTGTGGCAGTCAAGCCAGGGTAGAGAGGGGAATGCAGGAAGGAGTGTGAGGGGGTAGCCAGGGGGAACTATCACCGTGGTGCAGAGTTCAACAGGGTGACAGCCGCAGGGAAGAAGCTGTTCCTGAGCCTGCTGGTCCGGGAACGGAGGGCCCTGTAGCGCCTCCCTGAGGGGAGGAGGGCAAACAGTCTGTGGTTGGGATGGGAGCTGTCCTTCTCGATGCTGCGCGCCTTCCGCAGACATCTCTTGCGCTGGACAGCATCGATGGTGGGGAGTGGGGAGCCAGTGATGCGTTGGGCAGTTTTCACTACCCTCTGGAGTGTTTTGCGGTCCGCAACAGAGCAGCTGCCAAACCAGACTGAGATGCAGTTGGTGAGGATGCTCTCAATGGTGCAGCGGTAGAAGTTCACCAGAATCTGAGGAGACAGATGGGCCTTCTTCAATCTCCTCAGGAAGAAGAGACGCTGGTGAGCCTTCTTAACTATGGTTGAGGTGTTGAGGGTCCAAGAGAGGTCCTCGGAGATGTGGACACCCAGGAATTTAAAGCTGGCGACACGCTCCACCTCCGTCCCGTTGATACAGATCGGGGTGTGTGCGCCACCTTTGGTCCTCCTGAAGTCCACAATGAGCTCCTTGGTCTTCTTGGTGTTGAGTGCCAGGTTGTTATTGGCACACCACTCTGCCAGGTGCTGAACCTCCTCCCTGTAGGCCGACTCATCGTTGTTGCTGATGAGGCCAATCACCGTTGTGTCGTCTGCAAACTTTACAATGGTATTAGAACCATGTACAGCTGTGCAGTCGTGGGTGAAGAGGGAGTAGAGGAGAGGGCTCAGCACGCAGCCCTGTGGGACACCAGTGTTCAGGATGAGGGTTGAGGAGGTGTTGTTGTCTAACCTGACAGACTGGGGTCTGTTGGTTAGGAAGTCCAGAATCCAGTTTCTGAGGGAGGTGTTGATGCCTAGATCACTGAGTTTAGTGATCAGTTTGGAGGGGATTATGGTGTTAAATGCGGAGCTGAAGTCAATGAACAACAGTCTCGCATATGTGTTACTGTTGTCCAGATGGGAAAGGGCGGAGTGTAGTGCCGTGGAGATGGCATCCTCCGTGCTCCTGTTCTGGCGGTAGGCGAATTGGAGGGGGTCCAGTGTGGGTGGTAGGCATGTTTTAAGATGAGCCAGGACCAGCCTCTCGAAGCACTTCATGATGGTTGAAGTGAGTGCAACTGGGCGAAAGTCATTAAGGCTCGCTGCTTTGGAGTGCTTTGGCACCGGCACGATGGAGGTGGTCTTGAAGCACGTGGGGACAGCTGCTTGGGCCAGTGACAGGTTGAATAAGTCAGTCAAGACCTCAGTCAGCTGCCCAGCACAGGCCCTGAGCACCCGTCCAGGGATGCCATCAGGGCCAGCAGCCTTTCGTGCATTAGTCCTGCTCAGTGCAGCACACACGTCGGTGGAGGAGAGTGTGAGGGGCTGGTTGTCTGTAGTGAGTGCAGCCTTGATGGCCGCCTCCTGGTTGTCCCTATCAAATCGTGCATAAAAGCTGTTAAGCTCATCAGGGAGTGATGCTTTGCCGGTTTGGGGGGAGGTGTTGGTGGGTTTATAGTCCGTTATGGCCTGGATGCCTTGCCACATGCGTCGGGGGTCAGAGTTGTTTTTGAAGTGCTCTTCAATCTTGAGTTTGTAGCTGTGCTTGGCCTTTTTGATGCCCCTCTTCAGGTCGGCCCTGGATGAACTGTAGGCCTGGGTGTCACCTGATCTGAAAGCAATATCGCGTGCCTTCAGCAAAAGGCGGACCTCCCTGTTCATCCATGGCTTCTGATTAGGGAAAGTGGTGATTTGTTTGAGGGTGGTGACACTGTTGATGTTGGTGTTGATAAAGTCCAGTACAGATGAGGCATAGACGTTGATGTCCGTGTGGGAGTCCAGTGTGGCCTGGGTGGCAAACACACTCCAGTCTGTGTGTCTAAACCGGTGCTGTAGTGCAGAGTCTGCTCCCTCTGGCCACACTTTAACTGTCCTCACTGTGGGTTTCACACGTTTGATGAGTGGTGTGTATTTCGGGAGAAGAAACAAAGAGAGGTGGTCAGACTGACCTAGGTGGGGGAGGGGGACAGCTTTGTAAGCATCAGCCATGTTAGTATAGACATGGTCCAAAGTCTTGTCTCCTCTCGTGGGACAGGAGACATGCTGGTGAAATTTGGGGAGTACAGTCTTCAGGTTGGAGTGATTAAAGTCACCCGCAACAATAAAGGCTGCCTCTGGATGTAAAGTTTGTTGCTTGCTAATGGCAGCATGCAATTCCTTCATTGCCAGCTTAGCGTTAGCATCCGGGGGGATATAAGCTGCAGTCACAGCAGTTGATGTAAACTCTGTGCTCTTATTCTGTTTTTCAGTGGTGCAACAGTGTTGAGCAAAGCACACTTGTGACACCATCTGTAGGGTTTTCTAATAAACTCTTCTATATCCTTAAATTAGTCTATGGCTGACGCGTGTTATAATAAAAAAAAGGAGTGTCTGCCAACGGAGATGTTTTTTGTGGCTTTATTTTAACAAAGACATTAACAAACATGAAATATCCATCTATGTTATCTGACACGGTGACTAGTTGACACGTTGACACGGTCAGAAAACCGTGAGACTCCTGACTTCTCGTGCCATCCCAATAATCATATACTGCCCGGCTACGGCAGCGCAGTTAGCTCAAAACAATGGCACTCAAAGCTACAGGCACGTATATTAAGTAAACGATCAATACAATGAAATTACCTTATCTAAAGTAAAATGGAGGTAAATCACAAAATTACTTAACACTAAATAGTATTACTATCAATAATGTGAATAATAATTATCAAATCATGAACTTTATACTGAATTCAAACATATCAGCAATCATGACTTTAGGCCTGTATCTCAATACATTAAATAGGCATATGGCACCTACACCATCTGTTAAGTAGGTCGATATGAGGTGGGGATGTGCTTACGCCACTTTCAGTGCCAGGAGTAAGAGCGGAGACAAGTGCAGCTGGTAGTTTTGACATGAATTCTGTTGTAGTCTTGTCAGATAAACAACAGCTGTAGAAGTGGGTTAATTCCTATGTTGCACAGAGTACTAATTACATGTTGAATGTAATTAGATGATGATCTGAAAGAGCACTATTTTGTGCGAGTCCATGTTTAGTTTCAGTGATGAAACAGACAACCTATATCTTGGATGACAACCTACTGAAAGCTACTTTCACTCAGTTTCTTTCTTCAGGAATGTTGTTAAGTGGTAAGATTCTGTGTGGACTGTGTTAAATGCAGCAGTGGAAATGGACTGGCTGGTCAGTCACCTTGCACATGAAGGATCTAAATTGTAATCATTGATTCAAATCTGTTTTTTTTCCCTAAGGAAACAACCTTGCAGGGGATTTCTCCTTGCGAGAGATAGAGAGAGAGAGAGAGAGCAAAGTAAAATTGATTTGTTAGAGTCTCTGATCGCCTTGTGTTTGAACTTTTCAGCACGGAACCTAAAATAACTTTCATTTAAGGGAGCACCTAATCTTCACTGCGATTACTTTGACTGGCACCTCAGCCATTTCGATGAGTGTAAGAGAACATTCCTCTCACATTTCTCTCTCGGTCTCTCTCTCTTTCGACCTTCCACTCGCTCTCTTCTTCTTCTTCTCTAATTCACCCTGATAGTCAGGGGCGGCGCCAGGGGGGGCTAGGGGGTGCTCTAGCTCCCCCTGGATTAGCCATAGCACCCCCATGAAAATGGTTTATTTATTATTGTTATTTAATTTCATTCTGGGTTATTTATTGTGTGATAATAATATTTAACTCACAAAAGAAAATAAGGACAGATTGAAATGAACAGATTGTTTTAGACACAGAGCAATCATTCTGTCATAACCTATGACCCAACTTTCACGTCGCACGCTTGCATGTTGACGTTACCGGACGGTTGAAGGAGAAAGCGAGCTACTGCGTGGTAGTTTCAAGTGAATATCAACAATGCATCAGTTTTTGCTACCTAAATGTCCATGTTTGGAGGAACGATTAAGAAACAAGAGTGACATAGAAGAAGAAGAAATGCCAGGGGTATCTGGTGTAGATTTTTAAGGAGAGGAACGTTGTGGTCAAGGAGGTCAACCCTCCACCACTACTGACGGTGCTAACCATGGTGCTAGCAGCATCAGTGGCATTAGCATGAACGCTCAGGATGGTCCGAGAAGACCAAAACTCCAGAAATATCCACCTTGCATGTTTGGAGTCCAACAAAGGAGTTTTTGTAAAAGCTGATTGGGACAGTTTGCGTGGTTGGAGTACAATGCAACTAAGGTATTGCTAGCTGTGTAACATTAATGAAAGCTGTCTGATTTGTTGCATGCATTGATTACTCTGTGTCGCTAAAGACTCGTTTCGATTGATTAGCAACGAAGATACCCTTTTTTGCCGAAGATTTTAACTTTTTGCCATTTTTCTCTTTTTACGATTATTTTTGAGCCGCCTTAAAAAATCAGAGACTCTTTAGCCTAAGACAAGCAGTCTGTCTGTGTGCTAGTATAAGGTTCTATGTGATTACTGATGATTGTGAACTGAAATAATATATACCTTTTTAACGCATTTCTGACTCTTTGATTGTTTTAGTTAATTCTATCTGCTATTCCAAGATTCATTTCACTCTATCTGACATGGTAGTGGTCACGGCTGTCGCCCAACTTTTAATCCTCACTACCGCAAGTGTTTTAAAGTAAGTTAGGTATTTGGGATTGTGGACTCTATAACATGCTGTATGCCTTTTGTCAGTGACCGTCGCAGATGTGCGCGTCTGTCGGAAGAAGCCTAGATGATAATAATACAATCGGTTTGTTTAGCGCTTTTCATGGACCCCAAAGACGCTTCAGAGAGCAAACATGTAAAGTTGTAGTAGTAGAGAACCATGTGACACATAGGCTATCATCCTCATTTCATAGCACCCTCACTAAAACGCCTAGCTCCCCCATAGCACCTGCAGGAAAAAATGTCTGGCGCCGCCACTGCTGATAGTCTCTCGCTCTTTCAAACCTTCTCTACCTTCGTCCGCTGTCTTGAACAGTCAATTTACATGGGAATGAACGAGTCATGACCTGCTCAAGTAGTTCTTAGTTTCCTGTGATTCTCCTAAGGCTTAATCCTCATTTTGCCCTAATTTTCTCTCAATATTTCAGCTCCGAGGAGAGCATCGGCAAAGCCCAGTGTCTGGATAAGTCCACAGTTTTGAAGAAGGAGCAAAATATCCCACAATTTCCGATTCTTTATATCCGCTTGCTCTCTACCTTATGGTGTCTTTGCCATCATCGTGACCCTGCCAAGAGCATTTTGCTGTTGTTTTAATTGCAAGAAGTTGGACATTTTAATTAGGCTTGATAAATGCCAGGCCCTTATACTGCCAGAAGTTGCAGATTTACTTCATGTTTATGATATTCTTTTGCATCTCTCAATTTAAAAAATGCAGCTCTTCAAAAGGCGGCCTGCAGCTGGTATTATTTTTGTACACTGCCAAAAAAACAGTGGTCTCATTCAAAGCAAAGGGACAAATAGGACATTAACAACCACTAGCTCTGAACACTAGCTCTTTTTTTCTCATGAATTGGCAAGGACGTGCAACTTTTAAGTGTCAGGAGCACGTTTTAACACACAAGCAGAAGGCAGGGCAGAGACATGTGGTGCTAAGAATTACTATATACAGTATATGGTGCCATGTCCGTCCCCAGTGTGAAGCCTTCCACAATGATGTTATGGAAGTAAATGCCTGCGTGTGTTTGAGCTCGGGGGGTGAGGAGTGAGTGGTGTGTGTGTGTGTGTAGGTGTATGTTTGAGTGTGTGGGGGCGGGGGAGTGAGTGTGTGTTTGAGTGTGTGTGTGTGTGTGTGTGTTTGAGTGTGGGGGGGTAGGGAGAGAGTTTGTGTGTGTGTGTGTTTGAGTGTCGGGGGGTGGGGGAGTGAGTGTGTGTGTGTAGGTGTGTGTTTGAGTGTGTGTGTGTGTGTGTGTGCGTGTGTGTGTGTGTGTGTGTCTATAGAGGGAGTTTAGATGGTAGCAGGATCTGCCATGAGCCCAGCCAAGCTAAATGATTGGCTAATGGATCTCTGCTTTTTGGTCCCGGTAATCCAGTAATCAAAGGTTGTCTGGCTGCACATCCATCACTGCACCTGTGACTAACAGGGCCTCCTGCATCCTCCACTCTCTGTGTCCTGTCCTCCCTCTCTCTCTCGCTCTGCCTGGCTCTTTTTCTATCTGTCCCTCCACTATCCACATTCAGATTAATAGGGCCCCCTTGTTTCAGCACACACCCAATCTATTGCCAACGATTTGTGGCCAACAAAGTAATTTCGATACCGACCCTCAGTATTGATAGATGGGGCCCAAATGTAATAAGGAGCCTATTTTCCAGCAGGAGGTATAGGACTGGAATTGCAGTTATCTTTTCAGGCTTTCTATGTGCGCTTGTGTGTATGTGTGTGTGTTTGCATGTGTGTGTGTGTGTGGGGGGGGGGATACCTCTCCAAAGCCACCCAGGAGACAGTTGAAGGGGAAACAAACATGTCAGAGCAAGGGATTCTCTGAGGAGCAGGACCGGCCGGTCTCAACTGGGCAGCTGTTATACTGTGTGTGTGTGTGGGGGGGGGGGGGGCAACATCACACATGTTTACATGAGAAATGGCTGTGGACAGAAAATTATATGGAAAAATGTATTTATTTTTTACTTGGCTGTCCAATTAATAGTGTAGTGACTACCTCTGTTACTGTGGGCTGACAGATAGGTGCTGGATAAGAAATTACAGAATTGAAAGAAATGACAGTCTCTTGGATAAGAAATGACAGTTTACAAAGTAAAATTGGCTTCTACTATTCAATGAAGAAAAAGAAGAAAAAGGAGGAGGAGGAGGAAGAATACTGTTGGGCAAAACTATTGAGTCTGTAGGGAAGCCTAGATGTAGCCCAGGTGTAGCCCAGGTGTAGCCCAGGTGTAGCCCAGGTGTAGCCCAGGCGTAGCCTAAACTCTGCTAACTTGAAATGAGTGACATGCAGCCCCAGTGATGTGCAGAGTGAGCCTAAATGAGAACCGTTGGCACTGAGCCTGGTTCAGTTTTATTCTTCATTTTCATTTGAAATTCAATTAGGGTCTAAGTCAAGGGCAATTTGTCCTTACACTAAAAAACCCGTTATTGCACTGAAGCAGATCATTCCAATAACAGTAATTCTCTGGAGCAATTTCCTCCTGACACTGTGTAAATTAGATTAGTGAAAAATCAGGTGCGTCTTGGTCAGAATGTTCAGCACATCTGCTTACAAAACTGCATATGAGGCTGAATTTAGAACTGACATTAAAATGTGTTGACCGTCACGATCCTGCCCAGGATCTAATCCTGTTCATGGGTTCCCTTTGTTTTGCCCTGTCTTGTGTTTGCTTCCTTGATTGGCCATGTGCTTCTTTGTTTACTTCCTGTGTTGTTTACTTCCTGTGAGGTGGGGCTGGGTGATACAGTATATCGGTATGTACGGTGAACTGATATATTTTTCAAACGAGATATAAGATGAGACAATACTGTTTCTACTGTTCTACTGGCTGAACTCGACTCTCTTTTTCAGAGAGGGTTGTCATGGAATAGACTCTGGAGCTTCCCCCAGTAGCACTCTCTAGCAGTCCAGGGTGCCAGAGGCATTGACCGATCACAGAGCCCATGCCAGAGGCATTGACCGGTCACGGAAAAGACTCTGGAGCTCTCTCTAGTGGTACCAACCAGCGATTAGTACAAGGTGCCAGTGCGCTCAAGAATGACCAGTTTGAGCTACAACTGCTTTTTCTTTTTCATATTCTGTGTTCTGTTCTGTCTCTCTTGGTTTTCTGCATTCTATCCTCTGTAACCTATATGTTCTACAGTCTTCACTCTGAATTCTGTTCCATTCTGCCCTAAGGCAACCCTGTGGAGCAAGTAAGGCTCTACACTAACACGGTGCAAAGATATACAGATCACAGCACAGGGAGACAAAATGACAACCCACTGCTAAACAAAGACCAAAGAGGACAAAGTACACTGAACAAACCGAGCTGGGCACTGATGGTAGAAGAGCCTCTCCAGACTTCAATCAAAGACAGTCTGAGCCCTGAGACCGTGGAATTCAATGTCTGACGCACATGCAGCACTGGAATAACAAAGAGACAGGACTTCCCATACACCTTCCCGTCATTCTCTGCTGTTTAAAAAGGTGACATTTTGTGCCCTGTATGTAGTGCTCTGGGCTCTGTGATCTCGGATCTCTGAGAATAGTGACTGGGAGTTTTTGGGTACTGCAGTGTGCAGGGTTGTTGTGTGTGGGTAGATTTGTGTGACAGGTTATAATGGGTGCAGGATTTACACAAAGATTAAGACCCCATTAATCACATATATTTGCATTTGTTGCAATTTCATTATGCTACATAGTTGGTCAAAGTTACCCTGACATCCTTACATAATGATCCCAAAGCTCAAACTCCTCCCCTGACAGCAAAAGGCCAATGGGGGCAGAGCTGGCAGTCCGCTGGTGTTTTGCTCATCGGTTTTCAGGTGGTCTGCTGGTGAGTTCAATTCAATTTTCAATTCAATTGTATTTATTTAGCCCCAAAACAATAACATTTTCTCTAAGTGCTTTACAGAGCCCTGGGCCTAGTGAGTTACAGTGAGTTACAAACAGCCCATGTTTGGCCATTCACCTTTTTCATTTTCATTTATACTTCTTCATTCATTTTTACCAACCCTTAACATTTTTGTGGACGTTACCAGTGCATAACATAAGTCTTTAAATGACCGTCATTTTTTCCCTTAAGAACCTTCTAGTACCATGGACATCTGATTAGCGGCTGATATTCTAAATGGACTATGCCAAGGACATGATTTAAGAATTCCAGGATTTGCTGATATTCTATGTTATTTTCTTAATATCCACGCCAAGGTACACTTAATGATGGTGATCCGAGAGCGGACCAGAAGTGGCACACCACCAGTGTGCTGCTGACCAAAATCCACCAGTGGACAGATATACGGTATGCTTGCTATCTGGGTCCCTTGATTAGGAGCACTTAAAATATGCAAATGAGTTGGATGGAAATCCAGCTATCGATGCAACTTTGCAAGCTGCGAAGACACATTGGATACTTTTGATGATAAGTTGGCAGCAATGAGAAAAAGGAGAGAAAAATGTATACCTGGATGATGCCGTGCAGGATTATCCTTTTTTTTTTTAACAGGCTACAATGTTACAGGTTACAGATGTTTCACAATTTGGGCTGCTAAAAACTGATTTGAGGTTACACACATACACAAAAATCTGGTTTTGTTGGACATCCTCACATACCACCCACAACTTCTCACCATTCCCCTCATCAGTCCTTCAGTCAGACCTCCCCACTTAAAGGAGCTATCCGTAGCCTGGACACCAAATGATTAAAATCGACACTGCATTTCAAATTCAAAGTATTGGAGAGTGTTGTCTCCAGACTCAAAGCTCACGCGGGTTCCGCAATGCTGATATCGTATTGCTTAATTTACCAGATAATGTATTAATCATTTCACATCTATTTTGGAGTGTGAAGCCAGTGAGGGCTGGTGAGGTGCTGCTGATACAGGAGGCAGAGGGTGGAGAGGATGAGGGAGAAAGAGGAGGAGTAGAAGAGAGTGCAGGTCCTAGTGGTACAGGAAGCAGAGGATCTAGGAAGAGCAACAGAGATAAGAGAGAGTGCAGGTCATGCATATCTGTCAAGTTAACCCATAAATCCATTCAAATCCGTTAGCCATCCCCACCACCCACACGAAAGACAACATGTGCAAGCATATGATTACATTTGTTACTACATTTGAGAGGCATTTCGTAAACAGGTCTGATTAACCTCAAGATAAGTGGTTTAGTGATGCTGAATATATAATTAGTGTGTGTTAGCATGCACACGGACCACAGAGTATGAATGCGAGTACTGTAATGTGGAAATTACTTAAAATGGGGGGATGCAGAGGCTTTTTTGGTCGGGTGGAATCAAACATTATCTCTGTTAGTCCAGTTTGTTTGCTTACTTCCATGGCGGACACACGCTGTGTTCGAGTTCTTATCTGGCAGCGTGTCACAATGGTACTGGAGGAATAGGCACGGGGCGGAACCGCACAGGCCATAACACAAACGGACGCTCCATTCCAGAACGGAAATTTAAGAAGGAGAATATACTGGCTTTAGCATTGATATTGGAGAAGCCAGTACTTCAGTTTAGCATGTTTCCTTAATCTCTGATGACATATGACGTGTTCATTTTATGATTTAGTAAAGTACATTTATTACATATTGCTATTTTAATCACAGGACTTGTTACAGGCTGATATTATATGGCTCGTAAGAATGCTGCAGAAAGTTTTGTGTAATTGAATGGGCCATCAGATGATCACTGAAACTGCCACTGAAAACAGGTTTAGCGCTTCTGATTCATATCTTTCATATCGTTTCAAGTCTGTTCACTTCCCCAATAGCAAGCATATAAATTGCTCTACATGGGGATTTTGTTCGGCTCCAACTGGTGGTGTGCCACTTCTGGTCTGGTCTCGGATCAAAATCATCTGTAGTTTAACTGGGCATGGATCTTATGAAAATAATGTAAAATGTAAATCATATCATTGGCATAGTCTATTTACAATATCAGCCACCAAACAGAAGTCCTCAAGGTCAAAAAATGACTTGGTCAATGATAGACTTCTGTTAGGCACTGGTAACAGCCATAACAATGTTAAGGGTTGGTGAAAATGACTGAAGAAGTATAAATGCATCAAGAAAAACGCACTTGTTTTCAAAGCAAGTGGCAAAATAGTGGGCAGTTTGTCTGTAATTCACAAGTAGACCACCTGAAAACCGAAAGAGCAAAAGACCAGCAGACCGCTACTATCTGGGATTGTCATGCCTATGAAACTGACACACACACACACACACACACACTCACACACACACACACACACACACACACACACACACACACACACACACACACAGAACACACACACACACACACATACACACACACACACACACACACAGAACACACACACACACACACAAACACACACACGTACACACACACACTCTCACACACACACATACAATACGCATGTACAGTTATGTGGTGGTGGCTGTGGCCATCTAGTGGCTTAGTGGAAGTACTATATATAAAAACCTACAAGCAATTCTTGCATGCTGCAGATATGTTCATTCATAAGTGAGTGGCGCTCTATATATGAAGGAACACCTGTGTCAGTTGTGTGAGCGAAATATGATTAGGAAGTCCGTACACTGTATTTGGATGGTCCACTAAATATGACCTACAGATGCTCACATTATAAACAAACTACCATATTTTCCCGACTATTAACTGCACTGTATATAAACTGCATTACAGTATTTTAGGTTGTTTTATAAAACAAACCCACACCGGTGTATTACCGAGGTTTATTGAACGTTACGTCATGCCATGTAATTGTGGTGCCAGCCCTACTAGCCATTTAAATGTTGTTCAGTGAACAATCAGAAAGACTGAACTTGAATTTCAACAAACCATCTGTCAAGTCTCTGTAGGCGGACTATCCAAATACAGTGTCACCAGAAGTCCATGTATGGATATTGTTTTTATGGGAAGATATGTTATTATCTAATTTATGTGTGAGGAAGGCCCTTCGTGAGCCTAAAAAGATATACACACAGACACAGCTGATCTTGTTGGACATGCTCACACACATACCACCCCCATCTCTTCACCCCTTCCTTTATCAGGCCCTCAGCCAGATCTCCATACGGGGGATTGAACCAGGAGGTCAGGATTTGGAGGTTTAACACACAAATTTACTGCCAACATCTTTAAAAATGTTGTCCCATGGGTGTGACACGCCCACACACTATTTTAAAGTGCCTGTTGTCATATGTTATGTGGTGTCTAATTGGCTTTTTGTACAAATGGTGCCAGAGGTGAGCACCCATGGAATTCGTTTTTAAAGATGTTGGTGGTCAATTTGGTATTTCATGGGTTGGCGGTGTTGGAATTTGCCCGTTTAATTTATGATTTTAATCAGGAATTTGCGTATGCCTTCCCTCCAATCAGTCACTGTAACTGTAGCCTAATGTCACCCTGAATTACTCCCCCCTGACCTGGGGACAAGACCCCCAATCATGAACCACCTAGTCCTCTTCTCTCCCCGCACTGATGCTCAATACTCTCAGCCTATTCAGAACTCCTAAGACCTTCAACCTTTACTTGCTATTAATAAAGTGATTAGTTTAATTAACATATTAATTTAATCATTAATCAGAGTTCCAAATTGATGGACACTGTCAGGCTTTTCTCGGGGATTGAACCCAGGTTGCTGCATGTGGGGAACCAGCGCTTAGCCCAGTGTGCTAGAGAGGACCCAATGGCAGAATGATGTTCTCAATGGTTGTTTTATTGAGAAACAAGGACACTTCAACAGCGAGAAACAAACACACAGAAGATAATCCAAACTCAGGAGATAATCCAAAAGCACAGAGGATACGAACGGCCATAAGGCCATAAAAGGCCATAAACTAAAGGAGCTACTAAAAGGATAGCTATCAGGAGTAACTAAGTCCTAGCAGCGAGAGGCGAAGCTCAAACTCGCGCTAGACAAAGACATGAAACACTAACGACCCGATGAGGGCCACAGAGATTAGCCAGGAATTTATACCCTGGCTAATAGAGGGAAGTGACAATTACAAAACGTGAGACAGGTGAGGGCACACAATGGGGAACAGGTGAGGTCACATATTGGGAAACAGGTGAACACACAAATCACAACAAATGCACATGTGTGCAACCACAAGTCCGTTCTTTTGTCCCTTGGCCACCAGAGGCCGCCAATGTGCCAAATCGTGGCAATCGCTGCCCGAAACCCTGACAGATACATATATTTTATGAGACTGATATATGAGATTGATTAATTGTAACTGATCTTTATTTTGACCAATACTTTGATTCATTGATCTGCTGTTGTGTTGAACGGGTGAACCAATGTTATCTTGGTGGCCCTCGTGAAGACAGTATTATTAGGCACAATTATTATTAGGCACAATTGCACCCACATTTATTCGGCGCCCACTCACAAGGTAAGGTACCCACATTATTCTGGTGCCCGTGTGAGGCTGGTACCTATTGTACCTACAGTGGTCAGGTGTTCATGCCAAGTGCCCACTGTACTTGTGGAAAAACACAGATTTACCAAGGATTAAAACATTCCCAGCCATCTTGTGCATTGTCACAGAAGAAAAACACACTTATACAAGCTTGTAATTTTGAAAACTAAATTACACATTCTTCAAGCCTTGGTCCATCACTCTCATTTTGTTTCTTCCAGCAAGCCACACTTCTCCGGCACACATGAGTGTGAGCCACATACACAAAAAGGCACACACACACACACATCCATACATACACACACACATATATATGTATATATACACACATGCACTGATTGACTCACAAGCCACACTTATCACTGTTCAAAATAACAAAATAACAAAAAAGCTGTGATTTTTAATCAAGGGTATTCCACCAAATATTGATTTCTGCACTCTTCCTAAGTTAAAACATTAGTATTGTGTTGTTTAAAAATGAAAACCCTGCATCTTTTTTGTTATTTTGACCAGTTGTAATTTTTCTGCAAATAAATGCTCTAAATGACAATATTGGTATTTTAAATTTGGTAGAAATGTTGTCAGTAGTTTATAGAATAAAACAAAAATGTTCATTTTACTCAAACACATACCAATAAAATAGTAAAACCAGAGAAACTGATCATTTTGAAGTGGTCTCTTAATTTTTTTTCCAGGGCTGTTTGTACACACGCACAAGCATGCCTCACTTTCACAGAAAACACGTACAATCGCCATATATAAATACAAACACACACACACACACACATATGTACACACACAGACATGCCACACATAGCTGTGTGCAGCTGTTCCCTGACACATGTGCATCTTCCAGCAGCTGCTGCTGGTGCTCACAGTATTCATACAAAGGGTCTCTGTGAGATTCAAATGATTTCCCCAAACTGCTATCCAGGTCCAACATTTTGGCATTTGCAGTCATGGGGGCAAGGGGTCTAGTATGTGTCGGAGTAATGAGACTTATTTTACACCAGTATGTCTAACACTGATAGAATTGTATTGAGTAATGTTTGTTGTGATTATTCTGTAGGACAGCTTGAAACGTGATTGGACCAATAAGACAATTCAGCAGCAACATCAACAGTTGTTGAAAGCCATCGAGGAGTATCAAGCACAGGTAGGAATAAAAATTGACATAAAGAAGCATGTTTAAAGTATTCTGTGTGAAACCTTTTCAGAAGTTCTTTTTATTTTTTCATATTTCAAACGGATATCACATGTAATAATTGCTAACATCACAACCAGGGGCTCCACTTTTAGTGTGGTGCCTTTTCTACAGCATTAGTGTTAGTCAAGCACACACACACAGATATTTGAGAAAAAAGGAGGGAAAAATGTTACACTTATATTAGATGTATCGATGAGATTTTTAAATGTGGTTGAAATGTTTTGACGGAGATGCATGCCTATCCGTCTTGCTTCCTATAACAGCCATAGTTATTGTGTGGTATCGTTGACTTGTCCGTCCTGAATAGAAGCATAATCCCCTCATGCGTACAGAGACTTCGGCTTCAGCCTCTCTACAGTGGTGATTTGGCGTGGAGGCCCGCGGTTGAAAACACGTAGCCTATATTAACTGATTCCATCAGGCTTTTCTTTCTCAGCTGCTATAGTTGCAACACTTGGGTAACACAACAGGGTTTTCAATGCACCACCATTTCCGTGATAGAAACTATGCTGCAACGGCACAAGCGGCTCATCCGCCAGGCAGGTAAAAGAACGAATCCATGCGAATCCATCCGTGTGAGTAAAGGTGAAAATGCTGTGCAGTACATCGCAAAGCAGGACACCTGGTCACCCTACTACTGTCAGATTACAGAACCTCGGCCAGTCCCATTAATAACACACGGGTAGCATGAATCAGAAGGAAGGGGACAAATCACTGACGGGGAAATGGGCGAAATAGGAGGGAATCCGTCAAGATAAACATTTATTTTTATTTTTTATTGAACCTTTATTTAATCAGGAGAATTACCTATTGAGATTAAGAATCTCTTTTTCAAGGATGGGTGATTTTTAACTGGAAGTCCTGCCCTTTATTATAAAGCTCACATTGTTGGACATGACATAATGGATGTTTGTCCTCCCTGTCCTCTGTTTATTTCCACTGTTGCCATAGTACATTTGGTGCATATTTAGTCAACAAGTCAACAAAAGAATAAAGTATTATTTTTAGCCTTATTTGAGCGGTTGGGGAAACAATGTTCCCTCTGTTTTTGTGGATTCATGTGACATACATTTAATGTCTGTTTGACCATCCCATGTGGAGTTATGAATCTTTCTCCATTCATTTAGATAGTAACCTGATCTTGTTTGACTGAAATAGCTACCCGGAGGTGTTGCCAAGACGGCTGTTAAGTGGTCACACTTGCCTATAAGGACTTTGAAATTATTGCTAAATTCGCCCTGATGCATAAATAGACAGATGATACGGAAATAACTTGCATCCAAGTAAAAAGGCTACGTTAAGGAATAATTAGCCATGGCAATAGGCCATAAACATCTCACTGTCAAAACTGCCACACTCCATAACCACAAACAATAAGAAAATCCTTCTAAATGCATGGAAAGATTACTATCACTATTATTGCTAAATATAAAGAAAACAAGGTTTTGACATGACTGCCAGAAAAGAAGGCTGAAGAAGGGATGTGCCTGAAACATCTGTGCAGCATTAAAAATGTAAAAATTAAAGGACCAATATCTAAGATTGTACTAAATCATAAAGTTAACATGATATGTCATCAGAGATTAAGGATACATGTTAAACTGAAATACTGGCTTCTCCAATAACAATGCTACAGCCAGTATATTCTCCTTTGAAAATGTATGTTCCGGAGCAGAATGTTTGTTTGTGTTTGGACTGTATGCTTTTACTCATAAACCTCCATATTCTTAAGAGACATTTTGATTCACAACCCTTGAAATTTATTAGGAAAAACAAGTGCAATTTCACCAATACTGTGCTTCAGTTTATCTTTTACATTTAAAATGTGTCCAAGTCCGACGAGGAAAATTTGTCCTTTAAATCCTGATCACATTGTAAGTCAATTATCTCAAGCTGTATGTCGACGGGCAGATCCACAGCCTTAACTGTAAATGGCGAGCAAAAAACTGCAAACTCGGTCTCAAGCTCACCAAAGACCTGAAACCGCTGCTCAAACTCCCGCAGCAATTCCGTAATTTTGTCTTTTTAGCGACTCATGCCAGCAGTAACTCCGGTCATTTGCACATTTCATAGATGAGGGAAATGAGCAGTGGCACCACTTGACAGCTGTGTCTCCCACAAAGTCAGCTTCAACTTAAAAGGCAGCTACTTGCAATTTATGTCTTTCTGTAACTTTCACACTTAGCAAAGTCATCTGGCGGGCCGAGCTGGACCCATTGGTGGGCCGGATCCGGCCCGCGGGCCGCATGTTTGACACCCGTGGTGCAGAGGAAGAGCAGCAGAGATAAGAGAGAGGGCAGTTCCTGCGTACCTGTCAAGTAAACATGACTGAAATCCGTGTGGTCAGTGATTGAAATCTGTGAAAATACGAGACATCCCAACCGCCCACACATACACATCAAAGACATCATGTACAAGCATATTCCTATTTTTGAGAGGCATTTCGTAAACAGGTCTGGTTCACCTCGAGAGAAGTTGTTCAGTGATGCTTAATATTGAAACTTTGTGGACTACAGTAGCCTAACACGGCTACACAGACATAGTGAGCAGCACTGTGCCAACATTGCAGTCTCTCACTCACACTGCACATCAGTCTAATGGACTTATAATTATAATTGTATGCTATGGGGGGATGAAAACCCGTGAGCTTTAGTGAGATACCTGAGATTCAGTGTCACGTACGTCAGACATGAGAAATGTTAAAATACTCAAATACTCGCTGCCTTGATAACCCAGCCTCACATGGACCACAGAGTATGAATACAAGTACTGGAATGTTGAAATTACTTCAAATGCTCATCCTTACTAGAAGCCATGATCAATTTGTTAACCTTAGCTGAAGCTCAATGCTTAGCTGTTCAGGAGAAAATTAGCCAACTGTCTGTGTTAAAATCCTTCTGAGCTCGTGGCTGTCTCTTGGCTTTGAAATGCATCTCCAACATGTATCTGCATTTTACTACATCTCTTACGGCTTTTTTAGGAAGATGCAGAGGCTTTTTTGTTTGGTTAGAATCAAACATTATCTCTGTTGGTCCAGTTTGTTTGCTTACTTCTATGGGGGTCGCACGCCGTGTTCGCGTTCTTATCTGCAACCCAGGGTTGTCAAAATAGTACTGGTGAAATGGGCAAATGGCAGAATCATACAGTCCAAAACACAAACAAACATTCTGCCTCGGAACATACATTTTAAAATGAGAATATACTAGCTGTAGCACTGTTATTGGAACAGGTTTTCAGGTGTTTCTGGTTTTGATTCTGAGGAAAGGACACCAGTTGTTCCTTAAGGATGTTTTCAATAACAAACTACACCCTCACATCCAAATCTTCAGATCCACCATTCAAACAGCCCTTCACCCATTGATGCTTCGGTGATCTCATTAGGGCAGGGCTGCCAACTTTCTGCTTTTTCTGCCAACAGGGCTGACTTGGTGTGAGAACGCCCAAAACAGTGTTACTACTACTTTCTGCCATGATATGCTATGAGATGTGACTCATGCAATGGATTTTTGAGTCACACTTGCATACGTTTACTGTTGTTCGTTACTGTGAACTACTAGCCAGTTGAAAGAAATCCAGTGACAGGCTGATATGGATCGCCTGCCCAAATACCAAGATTCTAGATTGTAAATTATTAGTAACAGAGAGAGGACATGAAAAAAATAAGTAACCACGTGCACACCTTGACTTGTAAGCCTAACTTAAAGGAACTATCTGTAGTATGTCTTTGTTTATTTAAGTTTGATTTTTTTCTTTAATTTATTAAAATTTTCTTTTTATTCACCTACCCTCTTTAACCACTGTCCTTACAATTAATGAATTCACATTGGTGTAGTCTGGACACCAAGAGTTTACAATCGGTACTGCATTCCTTATCTCTGTTGCTCTTCCTCTACATCCTCTGCCCTCTTGTACCACTAGGCCCTGCACTCTCTTCTCCTCTTCCTCCTCCTTTCTCTAGCTCATCCTCTGTGCCCTTTGCCTCTCGTATTAGTGGGCACTTGACCAGCCCTCACTGGTTTAACTCGACACTGGTGAGGGCACTTTAAAACTGAGATCTGGCTGTAACAAGGAAGAACAGTAGGCTACTGCTCTGAAGTAGATGTGAAATGATTTATAGGTTATCTGTTGAATTTAGCAATTATCATGGCGTTGATAGAAGTTACTCCAACCCCAATGTGTAGCCTATTTTCAGAGCAGTGGGCTTGTTTTCGGGTTCTGATTTTCGAGTACAAGAAATTTATATGAGCTGTTTTATAATTGGCAAACAAAAGAAACACAAACATATACAGTAACTTTGCTACTTATAGTGTGGGTCTTGTCCTTGCTTGTCATTGTCAAAGTTTCCAAAGTTTGTCAATTGTTGAGCTCATCTTGCGCTCGTTCGTGGATTTCTTTCAACTGGCTAGTAGTTCACAGTAACGAACAACAGTAAACGTATGCAAGTGTGACTCAAAAATCTATTTACATTGCATAGTAACACTATTTTGGGCGTTCTCACACCAAGTCATCTTTGAAAGTTGGCAGCCCTGCCCTAATGAGATCACCGAAGCATCAATGGGTGAAGGTTGTTTGAATGGTGGATCTGAAGATTTGGATGTGTGGGTGTATTTTGGTATTGAAAAACACTCAAACACTGGTTTCATCAACAAGTTTCATTAAAGGTTTAAATGCTGTATTCATTTATTTAAAGTGTACCGATGTGACCGAGTTGCACTGTGTAGGCTACTACATGTTTCCAGCGTTGACGTTCTCTGTTTTCAAATGTCCCCAATAATACATCTCGTAATGGAAGCAGAAGACCAAGGCTATTCACCAGTGCTTAAGCCCAACAAGATGGGAAAAAAGGCCTTCAGAGAGTGATGAACATCCAGATACTGCGAGGGCCAGCCAGGGTCAGAGCATCAGAGAGTGATGAACATCCAGACCCTGCGAGGGCCAGCCAGGGTTAGAATCCAGCTAAGCAAATCTATGGTATCCTGACAAAGCAAATGGAAAATCCCCTGACGGATAGTCAGACATCTGCGTCAGATTTGCCGCCACTCGGAAATCTGTCATTAGCTCATCGGTTGGGGCGTGAGGTTTACTTATTGCACAGCACTGTATCCTCTGACTACTGTTACACAAAGAATATTTAGCATGGCACTTTATACGGCCTCGTCTGGTTAGTTTTGGGGTTTTGAATTGTGTGAATTCATTAATTATTAATATAAGGACATTGGTTAAAGAGGGTAGGTGAATAAACCGAAAAGTTTTAATAAATGAAAGAAAAAAAAGAAAACGTAAATAAACAAAGACAGCAATTGCACTTTTATTTTCAGGACCTCAATGACCTCTTCCCCTGGGTGCTGGAGCGCGTGTTTGGGAGTCTGGACGGTGCCACCGTTGGCTGGGGTCTCCTTCAGTGTCACGAAGGGGACGCCATAAGGAAGCTCCTGCAACCAAGGTGGGGAAACAGTCTAGCTGTGTGCCCACTTGTGGGGCTGGGCCATGCCTTGGCTTTGATTTAGCACTAGTGATCAATAATCAGATAAGTCATCATATATATATATATATATATATGATACTATGATTTGCCTGTGTACATTTACGACTGTATGAGCTGTGCCTACCAACTTATCAAAAGACACAACAATCTACATAAGGTTACAAACACCTACATAGGGTTGGCAAAATGAACAAATAGGGTATGTAATAGACATAGGCATTGTGTCTTGTCAGTTTTTCAAAGCTATATTTCACATGGGAAGCACCTTGTTTGTTAAATTGCCATAAGCTGAGCCCGGTCATCCGTTTTCTTCATTTGTTTGTTTCCTTCTCAAGTGGCCCATTGATGAAACTCACCCTAAGCCTGAAGGCCTACTCCTATGACGTCCCCCTGGCCTCCTTACCAGTCAGTATAACCATCAGCCTTTTGGGACATGTCCTCTCTCCCTCGCCATTTACACACTATTTTTAGGTTCAGTTTAAATGGTCGTATCTGTTATTAGTTGATTTGGTGAATTGGTAGTACCAATATATTTCCCCAAAATGTCCTGAGCTGGTTCAGTGTGGAAGACATATGAATGGTTGCCAGTCTGATTGAAGCCTGTAGGTTTAATTTGTTCACCTGCTTTCTTCTTGTTTCACTGTGCTCTTCCCAGAGTCCTGTGAGGGACTCAATATCTCAGGCTGTCCCTGCACTCTGTCCAGTGTTCCAGGACAAGCTGCGGACACAGAGTCAAACCTTATGCCTCAGTATCCTTTGGACTGGTGAGAGATACTTGACATTTCCATGGAGGCAAATCAAATGAAACACAGACGCATTCAAATAAAACATGACCCTGATATTAGATGTTTTGATGCACTCCAGTTCAATTATGAAACATAAACACTATCGTTTGATGCCCCAATTGGTGAGTGGACTGTTCGATACTGTATGTCTAATTATAATGAAATTAATTTGCCAATTCCTACGGTTATCTCTCCTTGAAACAAAAAAAAAAACACAGATAGTTTTGAAATCCACATGTTATATTTGGCAGCCACTGTCATTACACAAAAGGTGAAAAAAACACTGGGGACCTTTGTGAGCTTTGATTGATATTTCCTAAGATATCTCAAACGCAAGCCTAGTCTTGCTGACAGATACATGCGCTATCAGACCTTGTGCTTTGGTTCTTCCAGCGCGCAGGCCAGCAGTGGAATGTGACTGACGGTGTGTACTTCCTCTTGGTGAAGGACTATCTTACGCACTTCCTGCCAGTGGAGGCTAGTATGCCAACGTATC
Source organism: Clupea harengus (assembly GCF_900700415.2). NCBI lineage: Eukaryota > Metazoa > Chordata > Actinopteri > Clupeiformes > Clupeidae > Clupea > Clupea harengus. The sequence continues at coordinate 20,816,517 of NC_045158.1, read as the reverse complement.
CTTCTGTGGTTGAAACAGTGGGCGATATTCCATTGGGAAGGTCAAGGTAAGGATTGCAACCTTCTTTTCATTTCACAGTTTGTATTATGTATCCATGACTACTAAGGAGCTTTCAGTGATAATTCCTTTAGAATGAATCACTGATTAGTCACTTGGTGACAAGGGCGTTTTTCAGGGCAGTTTTTTTTAATAGTATTTGGTCAAGGGGTTAAAGTGCATGAGGATTATTTCGTAATAGAAAACATCAGGAAGAGGAATTTGAGTCTGTGTGTGCGTGTGTGTTTGTGTGTGTGCATATGGAAAGGTGTCACTGCGTTTTCAAAATTGGGGGAATGCGTGGCCAGATCTATGAAGTGACTGAGTGAAATCTGTCCTCTCTAAACATTTCAATGAAAAAAACTTTTTATTTCAAGTCCATTTGTTGACACCAAATCATTATAGATATAAATATCACAGCCTAGAACTTGCCCTGACATGAAAAACAGATCCCTTTTGGAAACATTAAAACAAAACTACACTATTCCATTTATTTTCCTCAAAAAATTCAGTACAAACACAGGTCTGGATTTTCTTTGAAAGACTTTTTATAACCCAGGATAGCGGTCAATCACAGGTCGATCACTCCAGAAGTGAGAGCTTTGACAGGGTTCTGTATTGTTCAATGCAGATATTATGCTCTATTTAGGAAAATGGAACAGGGTCCGGGCAGAAAGTACAGTGTACGCTTTTGTAGATTTAGAATTTAGAATGTATTAGAATGTTTAGAAGGAAACAGGCGGTGACTCTCTTAAGTGTATAAATAGAAAGACACCATGAACACACACCGCACTTCCGAGGACGTGACTGTTACGTAGTTCAATATGACCTCTTGGTCAAATACAGTCTCATCGTAGTACCAAATTACTACCCACTTATTGTCAATCCCCCTTATTTATTTATTTTGAATCTATTAAAACTCACCAGCTTACAAAAGTGTGAGAACAGAGTGTTTAGTTGACTAAAAGAGTTTACTGAACTACAGGTACGAACAGGTACATACAACACACAACAAGAGAGGGAAGGACCAGGCCATTCTGAGTTTGCTGTTTGCTTTTTCAACAGGCTGAATGATCAGTCCAAAGGCAGGTTTTCTGTGAGAACCAGGGTCCTCCTGAGAGGACAAGCCGACGACAAAGCAGAGCATGCCTGCCAAGACAACTGGGCATCATGGACTATGCTACAGGTAAGACACGCATAATGTGATGTACAGAACATTCAGTAAGTATTCAGACCCCTTTTTCACATGTTGTTGTTGTTCGTTTGTTGTTGTCACATTGCAGCCTTATGCTAACGTCGTTTGAATTTTTGCCTCATCAATCTACAGTCAACACCCCATAATGGCAAAGCGAAAAACAAGATTTTAGACATGTTTGCAAATGTATTAAAAAGGAAAAACTGAAATCACATTGACATAGGTTTCAGAACCTTTACCCAGTACCTAGTTGCAGCACCTTCGGCAGCCATTACAGCCGGGGATCTTCTTGGGTATGACGCCACATGAGAGTCTTCTTGGGTATGACGCCACATGATTTGCAGACCTGGATTTGGGGATTTTCTGCCATTCTTCTCTGCAGATCCTCTCAAGCTCTGTTAGGTTGGATGGGGACAGTCTGTGGACAGCCATTTTCAGGATTGTTCGATTGGGTTCAAGTCAGGGCTCTGGCTGGGTCGCTCAAGGACATTCAGAATTCCCCTCAGCCACTCCTGTGTTGTCTTAACTGTGTGCTTAGGGGCATTGTCCTTTTGGAAGGTGGACAAAAACTTGCGAGTATCATCTTACATTTCAGGGAGTTTCGTGAAAGCATTGTGACGTAAGTAGCACTTGAAAATGCTCGTAGATTTATATGTGCTCCGGAGTAGTTGTGGACGGCTAAGAGCTTTTTAACAGGGGCTTCTCACTGGGCTCACCAACAGGATTACATTAATTTAAATGATTTTAGCACAAGGCTGAAACATATCAAAGTGTAAAAGAAGGTGAAGGGGTCTGAATATTTTCTGAATGAACTGTACATATACAATCACAGACACACTCAAATGTACAAACACACACACACACATAAGCACATGTACACACACACACATTGACAGACACTCAAATTGTTACAGTTTTCCTTCAGCATATGACATGTCATGCTGCTGTTCTCCTTTTCAGGTCTTTGTAGGGATCTGGATGATGGACTTCAGCACAGAGAAACAGTGTCCTGGTAACATGACGGTAATGCGCTATATCTTTATTACACCTGTGTCTTCATCAGCATACAGTGTTTTGGAAATGTTGAAGTTTGTAAAGTTGTTGAAAACACACACACACACATACACAAACCTCATCCTTCAGAATGAGGTGTTTATTAAAAAAAAAAGCTTCTTATTTAGGTGGCTGTAGTCAAAAACAGAACAGAGTGGTTCAGCCCATACAAACACACACCTGAAGTTGAAAAGCATGCCCCATGCAGCATCTAAAATGGCTTCTGATATGACACACTTAGGAGGCACTACTCCCTAGCGAGGCCCATATGCTGGTGGTCAGACAACTGCTCAAGCACCTCCACGCTTTCTCCGGCCAAGCCAATGCGAGCCCTCACACCACTGATGTCTGGTAAGATCCTGTTTGGACTCCCTCCCCTGCCCCTCTCCGAGACTCCTGTCCTTTCTTGAGGTGACTCAGGGGCCATCGGCAGAACAATGGAATGTTTGGCAATATCAAAAAGTTCTGCATCTAAGCAACACCGTTTTGAGAACTCATGCTCATCCAATTCATAAAAACTAGTGAAAATGCTGTTGCAAGCTAGGATAGGCTGGGATCAGAGTTTCATCATATCATTTAGTTTACAGCTATAAAAAAAAAACATTTTAGGGTGCAGTTACACTTTAAGGTTGTAAGCATTTAACATCACTTTATATTAAACAAACCCAGAAAAGGCTTTGGTTGCTGATGTTCCTGATAGATTACATCCTCCTCATAGAAATAGAATTATATAAATATAGTGATTATATAAATAAAGACATTATAAATAAATGTGGGGTCATGTCGTCATTTTTTTTTTTTTAAAGGTTCTGTATTTGCCAGTTTACATTTGCAATAGATTCCACTCTGGAACATGTTTTCATAACTCTTTAACATAACACAGACAACACTGTGGTCGTATGGACGAAATAACTCTTTAACATAACACAGAAAACACTGTGGTCGTATGGACGAAATAACTCTTTAACATAACACAGAAAACACTGTGGTCGTATGGACGAAATAACTCTTTAACATAACACAGAAAACACTGTGGTCGTATGGACGAAATAACTCTTTAACATAACACAGAAAACACTGTAGTCGTATAGACGAAAGACCCAGCTCAACAAACCTTTTCCATTTCAGAAAAAACTCAGTTTTCACAGCTCTTCAGTTTTTCTTTATGAGGCTATTTTTAGAGTTTAAGCTTTTAGAGTTCATGCACAGTCACTGTGAGATCATAATATAAGCAATATGGTCCACTAACCAATGTTATATTGATACCTAACTTTACCAACAAGTCTTAAAGAAAAGGGCATTTGTTGTATATTTCCAAGACAAGGGGAACCTTTACACTCAGGAGTCTCTATTTCTTCTCTTTGTGATGCAGGGGAATCTCTGGAGGGTTTCTTCACATGATCCAGAGTAAAGTGTTTTCTCTCCTCCAGCACTGTTTCACACACTGGCCACCGGATCCCACCTTCAGAGCTGTGAGTACCCGCGGGGGCGTACATGCTCCAAAGGCATGCCCAGGTCTGTCCAGATTGGCAACCTGAAGGCCCCTTAACCAGATCAAGTGCACAGTTGTATAGAACTTTAGACACCCTTGGAAACATGACATCATGATATCCATGGGTAAATGCAACAACTTACAGCAGGAATGTTATTTTTTTTATTTCAATAATGTAAAACAAAAACAGTAACTGTGGCATAGGACATTTGCATACAAGGGTATATTAGATGCCAGGAGGCGGCGATGGACTTGTTCAAGTGGTGTGTAGAGTTGGAGGAAACCAACATGCAATGACCACTGGAAAGGTGGATTTTAACTGTTGGGATTTTGGGACAGAATGTGTTCCTGTTACTAATCGTCTTTTTTTCTTCTATAATTTTTTGGGGGGTACAGCCACTGGAGACGTGGTTGAGCTACATTCAACCGTGGAGGTACGCTGAGCACAGAAACCAACCCTGCAAACAACTGACTAGGGGCGTTGAGGAACACTGGTAAGACAAAAGACTAAAACAATAGAATGTGCCACTAACTATGTTCGTTGTTACACTCAGCAGACACTTTCATCGGACATAGCTTGCAGTGCTGCTAACTGAGGTACAGTTAAATATAGATGTAAAAACATGTTGTGACATTTTGTAAGGGATAATGTATAGTCCGGCGGTCATTATTGAAAGATAAATCCTCACGGGACGAACAGGACCCCGATGCGCAGCGGAGCGTAGATAGCACATTTTAAACAGAGTTGAATCAAAGGTCAATACATTGACAATAAAAAATACACAGAGGGGAATAATAATCTTTGTATGTTTAATTCTTCTGATAGAAAAACGTTTTTGGAGACCGTCTGTCAATGTTATCTCATTGCTACAGTAAGGATAAGGCTAGGATTAAATGTGTTTGTTACAGAAGTCAACTTACATGAAAGGTAGGCCTACACAGGCACTACATTTACATTCAGTCATTTAGCAGACGCTTTTGTCCAAAGCGACGTACAAGGGAGAGAATAGTCAAGCTACGAGCAATAGAACCTGGTGTAACAATAAATACTACTTTACATAAGAAATATAACAAAATTAAATAAAAAAGAAAAAGTGCAGAAATTTAACTGCTATAATTGCAAGTTACGCACTAGTCGAAGTGCCAGTTAGGACGGGAAGTGCTCTCTGAAGAGTTGGGTCTTCAAAAGCTTCTTAAAGGTAGAGAGGGACGCCCCTGCTCTGGTAGTGCTAGGTAGTTCATTCCACCAACGTGGAACTACAAATGAGAATGGTTTGGACTGCCGTACTTGCACAGACGGCATTGCCAAACGACGCTCACTAGAAGAGGGCAGTATCCTGGGTGTAACATTTGCCCTTACAAGAGCATTTAGGTAGGTGGGAGCAGAATCATCAAGCACTCTGTAGGCAAGCATAAGTGACTCGAACTTAATGCGAGCAGCTACAGGCAGCCAGTGGAGGTCAATGAGTACAAGGGTGACGTGTGCCCTTTTCGGTTGGTTGAACACCAGAAGCGCCTGGATCATTTGTAGTGGTTTCACTACGCAAGCCGGCAGGTCCTTTAGGAGGGCGTTGCAGTAATCAAGGCGGGAACATCGACACCCTATGACAAACAACCCAGAAATGCCACTTATGGGTGTTCCTAGGGATGCACCGATACCACTTATTTACAAACCGTTACGAGTATGAGTATTTTTATTTGTGTACTTGCCGATACCGAATACCGATACCGATACTTTTTAGATTTGGTCTCCATGAAAGTGCAATTAATTTGAAGGCAGATTTAATTTTATCCTCTGCAGATAATGTCAAGCCTATAGTAAAAAATTAACAGAAGGCTTTCCCAAGCCAAAAATAAACAGAGCTTTCTGGTTTTAACAACAACAAAAAAAGCCTTCAAAGAGACAATGTCATCACATTAGACAAAATGCAAATATAACCAGATAAAGGCAATTCAATTTGCTGCATAGTTAACAACACTACTTAACAAAAAGTGAACAGAACTATTACTATTACCTTACTATTACATTAGCACATTTCAGTTACAAAAGGACCAAAAGAGTCTCCTCCTCAAGTACACAAACAATCACTTAACCTATGTGGCACTATTAGTCTTTCTCTTAATAGTATTTAGTTTTATACCATATATTGAAGATCCAGTCTTAGGTTTGTCAGTCATGAATCAGGTTTATTCTTGAACAATGGGTGGCCACACATTGTTGAGACAGAGATTTGAAGATCCACACTCCCTCACAGCGCTTCATCTAAATTATCCATTGTAGGATTTGCCCTTAAATGCTGAGTTTAGGGGTGTTACCGTCTATTCAAATAGGCCCTGGATACAAAGATCTTTGTCCCGACCTGGGGGGGAAGGCGAGAGCAATGTCACACCTCACTCCCCAGGTCAAAACCAAGTATATTCACCCAGGAAATGCTTACATGCTAGTGGAATCCAAATAAAAGTAACAATTATAACTAGGTATAAGATACATTGAATTATTGACTATGGCATATCCTTATTAACTATAAAATCTCAAATGCCGGTCCCTTCACTCTCTACCTCTCACTTTCTGTGTGTGTGTGTTTTTTTCTTTTGCAAGACGTCAGTTAAGATGGGTTGCTTCGGTCTTGCGCCACTAGCATTAGTGAACTCTGTGTACTATGGTGCGTCTTCAGATGTTGTGTTAAACGAAGTACTTTCCTTTCCGCCCCTCGACACCGTAGCAGTGCAGATCTTACTCCTGTCGTCGTCATTTATCTTCAAATGAGCCCAAATCGCTGACATGGCTATACTCTTCCGTTAAAGCAGCCAAACGGAGGAATTGCTGAACGCTAATGAGATGCTAGCGGCTAAACCTAGCGAAACCTGTTGAAACATCTATCCTTTCAAAGCCTACTTTCACACACAAGAGCTTTTGGACAGAATCTCCAAGTTTCCGGCTCATTGTCTCCCCCTAGACTTTTAAGTCAGGTAGGACAACAAATAAAAAAAATTGTCCACATAGCGCGACCAGTTTGATGTAATGAAATACTGTTGAGTGGTATCGGTGCTTGGTATCGGCAATTCAAAAACGAGTACGAGTATGAGTATTTTAACGAAGTACCGGCCCGATACCTGATACTGGTATCGGTATCGGTGCGTGCATCCCTAGGTGTTCCCTTTTCAGTATTCCTGTCACTACAAAATCACTACACACTGGACAAGACAATAGTGGATTGACCCTGTTGTCAAGAGAACTCATCACAGCAAAACAATAGGAACTCTTTGTTATTGGTTTGATGTTGGATTGGTTTCACACATTGATCAATGAACAATTGTCAGCCGTATGGCCCCTCCTTAAATTTACGAAGGCCAGGACACAGAAGTACCACAAAAGCGATATGTATAAAAATAGTTTAATTTTGTATTAAAAAGTTGATGATAATTTAAGTGTTAAAAGCAGTTTTAAATCCATGCAATCTCCACAAGATAGTGATAGGTGAAAATTCACCCTAGTTACCTCAGGACTCCGGAGTTGTCAATCAGTATATTTATTCAACAAGAACAATTGCAATCGGGCTCACTCACAGCACAAGGATGAAAGTGAAGCAATGATAAACACATCGCACAAGGTTTATATAGACAGAAGTTGAGCGTTCAGCAGAGAAAACCACGTGGTGGATTTCTCACGTCCGAGGCAAGGATGGAAGTTTTGCAAGGTCGGAAGAAGCACAGTTCGAACCTTCTTATCACCTCTGGTCAAAAGATAACATTCAAACAAGGCCTCTTTGCTGTGTCCTTGAAGGCCCTGTTCCCCATCAGGCATTCTGCAGATCACATTGGCTATTGAATATTACTGGGCAGGAAAATGTAAACAGTCTCTTTGTGGAAAGTGTGTTTGGGCATTCTGGTTTTCCACAACAAATGATCTTTAGGTAGGCCCCATTGCGGATATTTGACCAAGACCGGCGCCTGTTGAGATCAATATGTTAACAGTACACAAAATGTAGAGTAGTACAGTTATTATCCAAAGTTCCACACATTATTTCATTTTTCCCTTGTAACTCCCCATGACTTCACAGAGATAGGACCGCCCCGCCCTCCCAGTATCCACTAGGCTCTTTTACCCCACTGGACAGTGTAGTTTTCTTCACCAGGTTTGAGACGAAAAGTTGCCTAACGCAAAGAATCCCCTTTGTAGCTGGACTTCTGTCACAGTGGCCCGGCCTTGGAAAACTGTAGAGGAAGACAGCTCTTATTCTCTGTCTCTTTCTTTCTTACTCGTCTACAATTTGTTAGATGTATCCAGGTGGCTCTCTCCGCTATTTTGACTGTGGTAGATGTTGACAGTAGCACTTTGTATGGTCTGTCCCACTTGGGCGAATGGCAGTGTTTTCTTTCGAGGCTGTTGATTAGGACCCAATCTCCTGGCCCAACCTTGGTTTCAGCCTCACAGGTTCCTGCGGAGCACAGAGAGTTCTGAGAGCATTTTGCTAATTCACATTTTTGCCATATATTCTGCAAATGTATATTCAATCTCTTAGTCTGTTTCAGCAAATGGTTTGAGAGTTTAGGCAGTGCAGATTCTTCCATACATCATTTCAAACAGTGATAACAACATGCATGCTTAGTTTCACTAATTTCACTCTAAGATTCTCAAATTGCTTTTAATAGTTTGGTTCATTCTTTTCTACCAGTCCGGCTGACTGGGGGTTGAATGAACAGTGATTGTCTATGGCTAGACAATATTTCTTTCTTTCGTTAGGATTTAACTCAATAAAATCAATAATGAATGATTAAACATCTTTCTCATGAAATATAAATAAAAAGTACAAATATATGCTTACTATCCCCACTTATTGAGGCATGTTTTCACCATGGCTCAATATTGCAGCATATCTTTTAATATTGTGAGATCTAATTCTTCAATTGTGTATGTGTCAGATGGTTGTTGTAGTTTGGCCTGGTTAGTGGCCTTGTCTGCTTTGTGGTTTCCCAATGAAACCGGGTCTTTTGCATGTGTGTGCGCAATCAGTGCAATTAGTTCCGCTGCCTGTGCGGAATAGTGTGGAAGTAGTGGCTATGCGTTCAAGGTTTATTAGCTTGAACCATCAACAAACAATAGTTAAATCAGCTTCTGGAAAAGATGGATGTGCTAGGACAGCAGAACTGACCAACAGTTGTTTTATCTGTTCAAATGCCTGCTTTCCATCTTCAGGCCTTTTAATAATATCTCCTGCTGACCTGGGCTGAGAATAAAGTAAACTCTGCAACATTTGTGTTTCTAACGCGTGGTTAGGAATCCATTAGCTACAGAAGTTAGTCATTCTCAGAAAATACATAATTCATTTCTTTGTCTGTGGCTGAGGTGCTTTTTAAGATAGCTTTACTTTAGTGGACCACAGCTGCTAATTTTGTGGGCTTGTTTCTGCTAAAATCATCTTATCTGGAGAACAGCACAAGATGTTCAACAACAATTGACTGTCCCTCGAACTGTAGCTAAGTTTGAGCTCATGGCTTGTGAGAATACAGTCTTTTGAGCCAGCACTCAGCCCCCACCCATCCTGTCTAGGTTAATGTAGTTAGTGTGACAGGCTTAAATTTTTTTGTTGGAACAATTCTAATGCCAAACCCACATCACATCTCTTCCTAATAAGTTTGTAGGGCATGTTTTTGAAACATAATCTGTATTTTTAAATATCTCTCCTGTTTTAGACTCTTTTAGACTTGCTTTTAGATGTCTATTTCTTCTTACAACCTTACTGTTCTGGGCATCTAATTCGAGTAATCAGAGTCACACAAAACTAAATAAAACAAAAAGTAATTGGCTTTCTTGCAACCGTTACCATAAGCTTAGCTCTGTTTGGCGCAACCAATAATGCAAAAACATTTTCAAATCCGTGTTTACAATTTTCTTCTTATTGTAGACATTTTAAACCACCATTATCATGTGCGTCTTCTTTTTCCCATTTGTAAGTCATTTTATGTATTTCTCTTAATACCTCTAACTGATCTTGAAACCTTTTAAATTACCTTTATCTCATTCTTCACACTAGGGTTAGTTATGTTTCTATTTTCAGACATAGTTTGTTCTTGAGATCGCAATGCTGAGTCAACCCGAGCCCAACCAGAGGTCCTCCGTCTCTCTCGTTTTGTGAGGAGGTTGAGGCCAGGGAATTTCCCTGGGGTGATCAGTCCCCTACTGGTTCCAGGTCAAGGCATCTCAGTAATGCGAAATCAGTCCTTTAATTACATAAATTATGACTATAATTATCTGTGTTTTACCCATTGTAAAAAGTTTGTCTCAATCGCACAGAAAAATAACACAGGAGTATCTCTGACTCTTTTTTTTCTTTGTGTCTCCTTTGTGCTACACTATGCCATATTTGGGCCTCTCTTAATCCAAGTTTTTCTTGCATTTCTCTATCACCACATTCTTTCCCTCAAATTCAAAATCTTTTTTTTTTTACATGTCTATACTTTACACAGTCAGCATTTGCTTGTATTGCCATATGTTTCATATCCCCCTCTAACTGGGATATGTCATCAATTTTAGATTCCTTGTTTCCCATTTTGTATTATTATTCTCACTCAGGATTATACCCCTTTCATATAGCCTATTTGCTAAAGCACCCAGAGGCTTATCAGGGGATCCCACAGGAAAACAGAAATTGAGAAGTTTGTTCCCTTCAAACAAGGCGAACAGGAAAATATACAGAAATATCCGGAGAAAATAGGCCTAGAGAGTTTCAAGCTCAGACACAAAGCGCTATCCTTCACATAAGGTAAATGGCATACTTTACTTATAACCTTTAGCGTTAAAAAAAACGAACGCTACCCTTCCTTCCACCCTTCATACAAGGCAAACAACCGGAAGGTGAACAGTGCTTATATAACCATAGCGCATCTCTCAACAGGAAAACAGGAGTCTCTCTAATTCTAGCAATTCGTTCAACACACGAGGCAAACAGGAAAAAGTCCTTCCATGAACCTTTGTTCCCCTGTCCCCCTGTGGCAAACAGGCAAAAAGTTAGTGTCAACCCCAAGAAAAACTATACTAGCGTGCACGCACAACAAACAACAAACAAACAATATACTCACAAACAGCTCGGAGTCCATACCCTAGTCCAATTCTATTCCGTCACTCTCGGCTCTCCTCGCTGGCAGGCCCTGGCCTCCTTCCAATTCAAGTTGGAAGTCTTTAGAAAAACGCGGAGTCTCGTACTCCTCCGTACGATACAGGTCCTGATGATTAGCCCAGCGTGGAGAGCCGATGAGGTTGTTGGAATCCCGGTCACGAGCCCCCAAATATGATAGGTGAAAATTCACCCTAGTTACCTCAGGACTCCGGAGTTGTCAATCAGTATATTTATTCAACAAGAACAATTGCAATCGGGCTCACTCACAGCACAAGGATGAAAGTGAAGCAATGATAAACACATCGCACAAGGTTTATATAGACAGAAGTTGAGCGTTCAGCAGAGAAAACCACGTGGTGGATTTCTCACGTCCGAGGCAAGGATGGAAGTTTTGCAAGGTCGGAAGAAGCACAGTTCGAACCTTCTTATCACCTCTGGTCAAAACATGCTCTTGTACATATGCAGACTAAGTGGCACCTAATATTCTAAGTTACACACACACACAGAAAAGCCATTTCATAAGCACATGATTCATACATTCTTAAGTAATTAACAGTGTTTGCAAATTATCTCCATCAGATAGTCCAGTCAGTCAACAGTGGACTATTTGCAGTCAATCCGGGCTGTGATCTGTCCAGTGTAGAGAGCTTGGTGTGACGTCGTGGGCGACGCCCCCTCACGACGTTGGGATTCCCCGGGGATTCCCAGTGATGTCAGTCGCGGCCTCCCGGAACCGGCATCCACATATACCACAGCAAAAACAATGAATCAAGACTATTCCAGGCCAATGCACAAAACAACAGAAGTATCAGGATGGTAAATCTATTTCCCTCTATGTTGGGTATTGTGAACATTGAGTCATTCACGCCGTTGGCTTCTCGCGATTCCAATGGAACATCAGTGTAGTTTCTACCAACAAGAAAACGGCAACCAGCAAACCTCGGATCACAAGGCAAGGGATCAACACACCGCAGGCCACGTACACAGTAGCAATGGAACGTTCAAAGATGAAGGAAAGCTTACGTCCCTTAGCTCAGGAATTGTGAGCATTGATCACCCAACAACCGCAGTTCTCCATGACGCTGGCTTGCTCTTGACTCGTCTGCTTCTATCCGTTGCAGCCCCGTTCGGTTCGTCTGCCACCGTGTCGTGGCCAGCACTGAGAAGTCACATGACCATGCCTTTTTTTAATGCCTTGTTTTGCACCTGCTAGTAAATATACAGCACTAGATAAGCACTTGATTTGATGCAGTTGTCACGGCAACAAACTGGAGCACATGATCTAAATGAGCCAATAACATAGATCCAGAATGTGAAAGTGGGGAATTGTCAAGCGTGTAGCCTATTAAACTTCATAAGCCGAATTGACACAGCTGGGGTCATAGCTGACTACAATTCCCCACTTTTTATTTCAGAATCATGTTCTACATCTTCTAATAAGGTGATTTGACCCATATATTGAGGGGGTACAATTTGTAGTTTTCCCAGCCCAAAAACTTTTGCAGGGTCAGTGTGTCAAGTCATTACTGACTAGGCCAACAGAAAGAAGGCCAGCTTGGCATCTGACTTGCATCCTTTTGTAACTTTTAGCTCTCGTCAATGAGTAGAACTTCCTCGTTCCTCAGAGTCTTGTGGTTTGTTTGTGTTTTCCCTGCAATGTGCCCTGGACTCCGCCCCTCACCTTGTTTGGTCAACTTCCTGTCATAGTTAAATTCCTGCCATTTTCCCTGTTAACCTGTTTTTCATTTGACTTTGAACACTGTTTATTTAAACCCTCCCCGTTCAAGTGTAATTTGTCAGGTCGTCTCAGTTTTGTTTGTACTAACCTGACCTTGACCTCTGCCTGTTTAGTTCCTCACTGCTTTAAAGCCTTACGGATTTTGGATTGTCTGCCTGTGTCTGACTGCTTTCTTGGTGACCAACTCTGCCTGTGTTTTTTTTTTGCCTGTTGTCCAGGGGCCCGTTCGTCGTAGGGTTGAAGCTAAGTTAATCAATTGGCCTTTTAGACCGTTAAGATTAGCGAGCTGATTGAGAACAGCAAATATCGGTTTGTTAACGGCTGATCCGCATCCAAATCATGTGGTTAATTTCAACCAGGCTAAAGTTATCAGGGCTATTGCACGTGCACGTTCTACTTCAAAAGGAAGGAAAGGTCGATCACCAAAACAATGATTTTCTAACGGTATAATGGTTCTAAACTCAAAGAAAAGGCCTCTTTTTTTCTCCGCTGGCGAGCAGGAGATGAACATGAACGCTTATGAAGAATACAAGACCATAATCATGGCAAAATTCAACACGGCCACCGCTGTGAGAGCAAGGTGTGTTGGGATGTTTATAGGGTGATATCTATGTATGAATTACTATCGGCAAGTGTCAACTGGTACAGAGGATCCCTCTACTGGTTTGAAACTACAAGGTTGCTAGTTCAAATCCCCTCACCTCCTTCCTCGAAATAGTTCTACATTTCCTTGTAAGTGGCTTTGAATAAAATAGTCTGTTAAATGACTAAATGTATTAATAACAAATGCAATAAATTGAAGCAGTGAAAATAAATTGTCTGTATTTCTCTCTATTCTTATCATGAGTCCACCTTAATCATTTTCTACAATAATGATATGCTATGGTGTACTAATAACGCTCATATAATTATGAGTGCTTTGTTCTCCGCATCACCGACACTACAAAAATGTACCACTCGCAAAAAAGCGCAAGACAGTCAATGTTCGACTGTGGTGTTTGCAATAAATGACTCGAGAAGGTCTTGTAAATTAATGATTCCTTGTCGGCTGAATCGGTAGCGCTCATACAAGAATAATTGATCTTGGCGATTGCAAAGAACTCTCTCCCTCCGCTAATCTCAGTGCCGCCGCTCCCATAACGCGCACTACGCGCTGTGCGTAGGGCACCAACTCCTGTGGGGGCACCAAAAAATAGGACTGAAAAATCATCATAGTTATAATAATTATAATGCCGATATAATTTCATATAGATATATTAGGCACTGTTTAGGCATGTATATCACAAAACAGGCAGAACAAGAGATATATTTAATTTCTCAAAAAAAAGTTACGCTGGTGGGTTAAAATGCTACGAATGACGTTCTGACTCTGATCGGAGCGCGGGCCAAAAAAAATTGAGCGCGGGCCCCAAATTGGGCAGCCTTGGTCTAATGCTATTTCAAGAAAACAACATGAAATTTGAGAGAAACTTGTAATAATTGTCATGACTATTACTATGAACAATACATCCAAGCAAGTACAGTAGTAGTGGTTTGCCAAAATTACATACTGAAATGAATAGGTTTATGGTATGGCTAATGAAACCTTGCGATTTCTATTATTTTTGGTCAGCTGTTGGCGCGCGCGCACACCTGGAAGAAAGTGTCCCTCATTTGGGGTTGAGGAAGTTGTTCTTTTTCGTTTTAATAAAATGTTAAACTAGCAGAAACAAAAGTTTTTTTCTCGGGGGGGGGCATCATAAAGGAGTTATGCTTAGGGCACCAAAATGGCTAACAGCGGCACTGGCTAATCTTATTAACTATCTAATATCAGTCCTTGGTCAATGGGATCCCTCCTTTTTCCGGGGGTGTGGCAAGCTTATCCAGCTACACTGGAGCAGGTTAGTGCTAATCGATATGTAACTATGGTGATTTATCAGAAGTTGCTTCCACGAACCAAAAAGAGGGGCGTTTTTTATCTTAGCCTGAAAATTAGCTCGCTAAACCGCTTAGCGAGCTACGACGAATACCCCCCTGGACTGTTTTCGATTCAATTAGTTCCTTTGATAAACGTATCTTGATCTGCGCCTGACTCCCTTCCTGGGTCTTGACAGAATGGCCATATTTGGAACACTGCTGCGTTATATCAAACATGGGGTTATGGTTTCTGTCTTTGAGGTTAGTTGCCGTAGGGTAGCCTATTAATGGCGGGGGTGTTATGAGCATGGTATTTGTTGCTTTGTGTTATTCATTGTTTACCTCTGTTTCAGATACATTGGGTCTCACCTGTAATCACCTGTGATTACCTGCAGGTGCCAGATACCTTTAAGAACTGGCCACACCCCTCTCACTCTCTCTCTCTCACACACTCTGCAACTGCTTACCTGGCAGCAGGACATGCAGCTTGCACTCCACTTACCCTTTCCCCCCTATAGTATAATAATAAATATAATTCTAAGGTTTTGGGGTTTTGTGTTCTCATTATGTTGCTTCCCTACGAGCCGAGTCGTAACACATAGCTTCCATTTACTGATACGTCAGAGTGAATAGACTTATTTCTAATACATCTTCAATAATATATACTCCCCTGCAAATAAATAGCTTATAACTTGATACAGAAACGAAATTAAATTAACTCAATAAATAACAAATATCAAATAACAAAATATACACAGCCAAGGCCAACTAACTGATTCCCCACAGGTCTCATTTTGTGCAGGAGAACCTCCGGATGTACTCTGCCCTCTTTCGGATGTTTCTGCGGAGGGCATCCCATGCCGACCTCACAGAGACCTCCCAAGTCCTCATGCTGTACAGAGTGGTCAAAGTGTTTGCCCAGCCCTGGCTGCCTGGCCTGATTCACACCGGTAGTAATGTGCACCGTCATGTTTACCTTCACATCTCTAACAACGTGTTTGCCCAGCCCTGGCTGCCTGGCCTGATTCACACCAGTAGTAATGTGCACCGTCATGTTTACCTTCACATCTCTAACAACGTGTTTTACCCAGCCCTGGCTGCCTGGCCTGATTCACACCGGTAGTAATGTGCACAGTCATGTTTACCTTCACATCTCTAACAACGTGCTTGCCCAGCCCAGCCCTGGCTGCCTGGCCTGATTCACACCGGTAGTAATGAGCACCGTCATGTTTACCTTCACATCTCTAACAACGTGCTGGCTAGAGGCGTCAGCAGGCCACTCTAGTTATTTATTACTAAATTACTAAATGTATTACTCTTTTCAATCACTTAAATACACAGTCACAATGGCTACAGTGAATAAAGTGAGGTCCAACTGTGACATCAGTAATAACTTTATTCTATCTGAGGAAAGGCTTGTGTGTTTCTGTCACTACACAAGTCATAATCCCTGTAATTATATCTATGCCCTGGCATACGCAGTTGGCACACTGAGTCCGCTCATCATTTGTAGTTGCTATCGACATGTTTTCCTTTTCCCCCTGCCATAAAGGTCACACTTTATTTGAAGTAACATTAGACCCAATACTTCCCCAAGATTGAAGTAATCAAGCTCGACTAAGCTCAACTAAAGTGTAGTTCTCATTCATCAGTCTGTTCATCATTGACTCTACTTTTAAGTGTATCTTGTAATAACATAAATTGCACAAGAAGTCATAGTTTTATAATATGAAAAATATTACTAAAGCACTAAGTGTGCACACATATTCCTACATGTTAAGTGAGAGGTAGCTAAGGTTGTATAAATGAAGTTTGTGTGGAGTTTGCATGTTCTCCCTGTGTTCACAAGGGGTTTCCTCCACTAAGAACCCCAACAGAAAAACATGCAAAAAGAACAGAACACATGTCCATCCCTGACCAAAGATGGACAGTTCACTTGACTTGGTCCCCGGGCGCTTACAAGCTTCCCACTGCTCTTAGGGGGTCCTGGAGGAGGGACAGTCCAGGATAGGAAAAGACAGAAGATAAATTCACCGCAACCTCAGGCCTGCGTGTGCGTGTGTGTGTGTGTGTCCTGTGTCGCCTCCATATATTCACGTGTGTGTTCCAGTGTGTCGTGTGTGCCAATAAAACCTGACAATTATTATAAAACCTGACAATTATGAAAGTGTAAACCTTTAGCACTAAGCATAGCATTTAATAACTTAACCCCTTTGATCCTTTTCTGTCCTATTCCTGTTCTGAAGGAGAAGAGCAACGCCTGTGTCGACACCTCCACCCTCCAAAGGATCTCCAGAGATCCCTGCAACAAAACATGACTCACCGTGCAGAGCTGCAGGACTGTCCCCTCCCCTCCATGTTTGACTCAGAAACCCACTTTGAGGTTAGTCAGAGGCCAGCACTGAGAAGTCACATGACCATGCCTTTTTTTTATGCCTTGTTTTGCACCTGCGAGTAAATATACAGCACTAGATAAGCACTTGATTTGATGCAGTTGTCACGGCAACAAACTGGATCTAAATGAGCCAATAACATAGATCCAGAATGTGAAATGCTACTGTCAGGTTCAATACAGTGTCACATTAGTTCACACCGTGACTAATAACTCGGTTTCCAACTTTTTAATGCTTTTTTTCATTGGACATTTAAAAAGCTACATGGAAACCAAGCTACTGACAAGCTGAGTCTGGTGTACCAAGCAGGGGAAAATGGGAAACATGCAGAGATGAAGGTTTTTGAGTGTTATAGAGTGCTTATTCTTTATTTTTTTTATACAATGTTTGTTAGGTTTTTTTTCAGGTAATTAAGTACAAACAGACAAATACTAGGAGTAAGTAAGAAATTATGCCAAAATGAAATGTAGAGTGCTTATTCTCTCGGAAATGTTTTAAAAGGGTAGGGCAGAGTCTTGTGGCAATTTGTGGCACGCTCTAAGTGGGTTGCTTGGATACAGTGAAATATTTGACCAGTACCTAAGAGGTGGTGTAATGTTTAAGGCATCCTGAAACAAAACATGACTCACCGTGCAGAGCTGCAGGACTGTCCCCTCCCCTCCATGTTTGACTCAGAAACCCACTTTGAGGTTAGTCAGAGGCCAGCACTGAGAAGTCACATGACCATGCCTTTTTTTTATGCCTTGTTTTGCACCTGCGAGTAAATATTCAGCACTAGATAAACACCAGTAACTAAGAGGTGATGACAAGGCATCCTGACCAAACCCATCCTGTCCAATCCTCATTCTTCTCAACGAGCAGGGGTTCAGTTTATCTAACCTTTTAAACTCAGATTTTACAACAACACGTCCACACATACAAGGCATTTGGCTCTGGTTGTTGGTGGCTCTCAAAGCAAAGATCATATACAGGTTATATACAGAAAATATTGGATATTCAGATATTATACAGATAATACAAAAACAATGTCCATTAAGTTAAAGTGAAAGTGTTTTATTTATCAAGTACACAGTTTAACACTGAACTTGTCATTCTGAACAATTAAATTCTTAGGACACAGCAAGCAGCAACTACATTGTTTGCATAAAAAAAAAATCTTAGATTGAGTCACAATTTTGAGTAGCAATAATGGCAATGATAATAATAATGATGATAGGGACAGAGTGCAGTTATCCTGGTCCTCAGTTAGTCTTGTCATAGTGTTGCTCACCTCAAACAGCGCGTTAAAGGTGTTGAGCTTGTCGGGAAGAGAGGTGGCAGGCTGCTATTTTTCCGTTGGTAGTCTGTGATGGCACGCCGTTCACACCACATCCGTCGGGGTATGGAATTGTGATAATTACACTCCAACGTCTCTGTAAGCCATTTTGGCATCTCTGATTGCTTTCTGTAGGTCGTATCTGGACTTCCTCAAGGCCTACAGGCCCCCAGAGCTACAGGCAGAGGACCGTGCTCTGAGCTTAGCATGGACATCACAATTACCCCAGTGCTTTTGCTTGGGGAAAGTCCCAACATTGACTCTCGGGACGACGTCATCAATGCATTTGGAGATGTAGGGTGAGACAGAGTCTGTGTATTCATCAATGCCACCATCAGCTGCAGCACAAAGAATCTGCCAGTCTGTGGTTTCAAAGCAGTCCTGGAGAGTGGCAATTAATTCCTCACTCAAGCCTTGAATTGCCAATTTTTTCCACTTTTAGACGTTGTCTGTGAGTTTGGTGGAGAAGAATGGAGGTGTTATCCACCTTACCAAAGGCAGGGCACGGGAGGGGTTTTATACAGGCAGGGGTTTAAAGCAGGTGTGAGGCAGTGCAATCAGCAATAGGATGCATTTTCAATTCAAAAGAATGATCCTAATCAATTGTATTGTTGATGGGGTCCATTCAAAGGTCTAAACAGCTAAACCTCATCCTCTTTCTCAGAGTGATGTTATCACGTTCTGGTTTCTGTCTGTTCCTTGCTTTTATTTTGTAGTGGTCATGTGTGTTTACTTCTGACATGTGCTCCTTTGTTTATTTAGCCATGTGCCTCTGTTGTCAACGTTCACGCCCCTCCTATTACTGCCTGATGTGTTTCGCTCCCTACCCCCCTGTGTCTTGTTATGTCCGTTGTCTTGTCCATTTCAACCCTTGGTTTTGTTCAGTTCCTGGTCTGTGAATGTTTGTTACCATACAGTTTTTGCATTATGTATCATTGTTCTTGTTTGAAAACCGGCGTAGTAAATAAAGAGTTCTTGTTTTGATTGAATCCGGACTGTTGTGCATTGAAGTCCTATATTAGCTAAGCATGACAGATGTGCGATATGCTGCTGTGTTGCAACTTCCTTGTGTAGGTGTTGAGGCTGCTCCAGGTGATTATGCAGGCCCAGTGTTCCGTCAACCAGGCCTCCCTGGTGTCCCAGCCAAGAACATGGTGGTTTTCCTTTGCATCAAAAAGCATCCCAGTGTCAAGAAGTGGGAGAGACGAAGTAAGAATGTCTACCCTGAAGACAGCTGAGCTTCTGGATAGAACCAAACTTCACCTCTGTCAGATCTTCAAGGTAAAGATCACAGCAGCCTGAATGGCTATGTATGACATTATAACACAGATATTGCCAGTGTCAGCTTGAGGTTTTGGAGTTTGCCTTAAATTACTGCAAAACTGGGAATAATGATTGGATATTGCCTAACAACTGAGAGGTGAACTAACCTCCCAAATCAGAGACTAAAACAAGCTTTTCCTGTTCCTCTTTTGGCAGACATAATATGTGATTAGTCACGGTGTCAAGCCAGATAATATATTGTGGCAGTAGTCACCATGGTTTCGTTACGGATCACATTAACACTGAAATCGTAACAAATGCTATGTTTTTTGGCATGGTTGGGTTGGTCTTATGACAGACAGTCCTTTTTTGAAGATATTGACTCTGGCATGTGTGATGACATTGATAAATTGCACTGAACGGAAACAAAACACTTACACAGGAATGAGGAAGTAGTTAATTTGTATCCTTACTATACAAGAAACACAAATAGCTTTCAGATATGCCGGCAATGCTTTCTCCTTGGTCTACATGTGCAGTTAACCTTATAACATCATAATGTGATGACGAATTCCACGAAAATTCCACGAAATATTGAGCTGAGCACCAAACGGATAATTTGCACTGTTGTGCTTTTTATTTTGTGGACAACAGGCTTTCATTTTATAGACAAAAGTAATTCTGTCCATTTAATAGATGTCCTAGGCCAACATTTATACTTTTGTGACACAAAATGAAGGAGGCGCTACACTGATATCATTCCGTGCCGTAGGCTTTTCAATATTACTGAAAGTTTGATGTTCACAAAACGGCTATGGCTAAGATGACTGAGGGTTGTTCAGAAGAGAGAGACTTGCAGGGGCTTAACCCCTCCCCTGAGACAATACCCAATAACCCCCCCCCCCCCCAATAACCTGTTGAACGTGATCATGTACCACTAACCTAATCTATGCTGACTATGCTGATATTAGAATTATGCTGCCGGAACGTTCGCAGCTGGCTACTCGATGGACGCGTGGGAGAAGTAGCGAGTCGTGTAGGAGTAGACGAGCAAATTAGCGCCTACTCCCAAGACCAAACAGCCAAAAAAATAATACTCTCTTCTGGTGATCCTGCAGTGTAGTGCTGAGATGACACCAGGTGTGGGAGCCACAGAGGAAGAGGATGAAGAGGAGGAAGAGGAGGAACTTCCTGACTGTGTTGAGGGAGAAAATGGAATAATTCTAACCGACTTGGGTCGGATGCAAGTGAGTCTGCCCTTTTTTCCATAAGGGAGTACGCCATTATTGCAGAACAGCAGATAGTTACCCTACAAGTAAAGCAAACACAGAGGGAAACTGATGATGGTTCTGCTACAGGTAGTGATTAAAAGAACAAACATTGAAATATGAAATGTTCCCTATGCTTCAGCAAATTCATATATTGGCAGTTTATCTGCACTGCACGTACTATGTATTGCAGGCATTTTCACACAGGAAATACAGATGATGAAACTATGTGCCCTGTAATGCAGATTATCAATGAAGTGCGCAGGTTCAGGGTGGAGTATCAAGGAGATCCAGACCTTCAGCCTGTCAGAAGCTATGAGTGCACTCTGTTGGTGGAACTTATGGCCTGGATTGCCTCACATATCAACAAACAGGTGCGACGACAACAACTACACCCTGCATCACAAACAATTCACAGGCCTTTTCCTAAAAGTCCTTGGTTAAAGGTACAACCAGCAATTCTATTCAAATAAACTTTTTGTCAAATTCAGCAAATTGTTTCTCACAGTCCTCTAGCTGTCCATTCAGTGTGTTCTCAAATAAACTGTGGTGTTCCTACACAGCCCTGGCTCTGTAAATGGAACACAAACAAGTTGCTTAGACCAAATTGACCAGAATTGTGAGGCGGTTACCGCATTGCTGACTGTATTTAGGGACATTTGTCCTGAGCTTGACTACTGGCTAGCTGTTTTGTAAATATCTTTTTGTTTCAATCTATATTATCAGTCTTTTTGTTTGTTTTTTTCTCTTTCTTTGTTTTTGCACCTGGTGGAGGGCAAATAAATTGCAAACCACAGAGTTTTTGTCTCCCTGACGCCTTTTTGTGCCTACCATAAAAGACTCTCGACACATTACCCTTTGACACACTCTCATTCCCCTTTAATCTCCCTAGTTTGAGAGCCAGATGGGGACCCTGTGTTCACGTCAAGACTTGGCAGGTAGCGTCTGCCGGCACCTGCTCCTCAGCCCACTCAACGAAAGCGGAAGGGCCCAGAAAAGAAGCCCTGCGCTGGCAAGGCCTCGGCACGAGCAGCGTCGCGGGCCACGAGTCAGCCTGCGCGTGCTGGCCAGCTACCGCACCCTGCTCTGCCTGCTGCTGATGTACCTGCTGGGCTGCATTCTCAGCTGGAGCCCCCTGCTTCTCTGCGGCCTGGTGGTGCTGCTGCTGGCTGTGCTGGATCCCCTGGGCCCCATGCTGATCCGCTGGAGCAAGAAGTGCAAGCATGTGCCACCGTGACTGGGGGTGAAACTGGGTGTCAGTTCCTGCAGTTGAGTGGCATAAAAAGAACAGTTTTAGGGGATGAGGGGAGCAAAAAATGAACCAAGATCATTCTTTTGTTTTAAAAAAGATTTGTTATTGACTGTATTCTTTTAAGATGAGTTAATCTTTAAGCCTCTGGGTTTTGTTGTGCATAAGCACCATTCTGTTTTTAAAGTGTTCTAGTGGAGCTCCAAATACATAGGTGTAAACTAGACGTAGCGTTGCATAATATGACTGTTGCATAAAGTGTGTATTCCATGTGATATACGAAGGAGGATAGAGGGGTCGTTTTTCGTCTTTGAGAATTTAGAGTGCTGGAACAGGCCGTACATTAGACGTAGCATTGCGTAATATGAGTGTCCCAGAACAGTGATACACCCTGTTCTTTTTTTGGTGTGAGTCAATTGTGCAGATTTGATCATGTTTAGAGCATTTTCTGCCTTACAAAAGGCAAACATCACAGCCTTAGGGACCACGCAGGACACTCACAGCCATGCACAAAAAGAATGGCACTCCTTGTACCAGATTGGACCATGGTAATGTGGTATGTGAGTAGGTAAATTACCCTTCCTGAGGTCGCTGTTTCTAGAATGTTGACAGATTTAGATTGCTGTGAGTCGCGTGGGTTGCCTGCCACACACACACACACACACACACACACACACGTGTGCGTGATGCAACCATGCCGGTTGTCAAAGCCTTTCAGGAAGTTTGACTGAAAACCTTCCCAGTAAGTTCAGAGATAAAATGCCATTGTTGCTGAGTTTCACCCATATGGAAAGATGGCACTCCTTGTTATGGACCATGGTAATGTACACAATGTACCCCCTAGAGGCCAACCTGCCATAAAACATTTGTGAATAGTTTTCATGTGGTGTACTTATTAAAATGGCCCTGTGGACAAGCCTACATGTACAGTGGCCAAATCAAACGACCATTAAAGATCGCTGAACATTGCACAGCATTACACTCAATCATGGCTGCCCAGCATCTATCTCCTTTCGCCAAATTCTGGGGTATAGAAAGTCTCATCATCAACAGGTGGTGATATTATCAAAAAACTGCTATGCACATTGACAATACACACTTGAGCCCTCTGGTCTTAATGAAGAATTGAACCTTTCATGTTTATTCATAGACAGACGTGTTTTTTATAGTGTTTTTTTATCCATATGACCTTTTCTAGGTTGTTGGCCCTCATACTAACTATGCCTAATATATTTATTTCTCATCATGATTTTCTATAAATCTACCCAGATTTACCTTTGTAAGGTATGACCTTCATGTATTCATCACTCTAAGGAAGAGACTATTTTGTTCTACTTGTGTACTTATATGTGCTTAACATGTTCAATATGTTGCTATTTCCTTCTGAGGCTGACTTCTTGTGGAATGGTTGTCCCACCCACCTGATTAATGGTAGATCGTTGACATTGGCTAATTGAGTGCAATGCCCCTGTACTCGCCTGTAGGTGACTTCTGATGAGCTTCATATGGAGCCACTGCCTTTATTTATCATTGACACTGAAGAAGATGTACTGACATCAAAACTGTAGTCTACCTTATTTGCCCCTCCAATAAAGGCATTATCTCTCCGTGTGCTGCAGTGACATTTCCTGTTCTGTTCCTGAGGGCCTGACGGGGGAATTCCTCTGCAGCTCATTCACTCTGCCATGTATTACTATTGAAATTGTGCTTGCAGTTTTAGGTGGCCTGTGGCCCATTCTGTTTTTAAAGTGTTCTAGTGGAGCTCCAAATACATAGGTGTAAACTAGACGGAGCGTTGCATTATATGACTGTCGCATAAAGTGTGTATTCCATGTGATATACTAAGGAGGATAGAGGGGTCGTTTTTCGTCTTTGAGAATTTAGAGTGCTGGAACAGGCCGTACATTAGACGTAGCATTGCGTAATATGAGTGTCCCAGAACAGTAATACACCCTGTTCTTCTTTTGGTGTGAGTCAATTGTGCAGATTTGATCATGTTTAGAGCATTTTCTGCCTTACAAAAGGCAAACATCACAGCCTTAGGGGCCACGCAGGACACTCACAGCCATGCACAAAAAGAATGGCACTCCTTGTACCAGATTGGACCATGGTAATGTGGTATGTGAGTAGGTAAATTACCCTTCCTGAGGTCGCTGTTTCTAGAATGTTGACAGATTTAGATTGCTGTGAGTCGCGTGGGTTGCCTGCCACACACACACACACACACACACACACACACACACACACACACACACGTGTGCGTGATGCAACCATGCCGGTTGGCAAAGCCTTTCAGGAAGTTTGACTGAAAACCTTCCCAGTAAGTTCAGAGATAAAATGCCATTGTTGCTGAGTTTCACTAATATGGAAAGGTGGCACTCCTTGTTATGGACCATGGTAATGTACACAATGTACCCCCTAGAGGCCAACCTGCCATAAAACATTTGTGAATAGTTTTCATGTGGTGTACTTATTAAAATGGCCCTGTGGACAAGCCTGCATGTACAGTGGCCAAATCAAACGACCATTAAAGATCGCTGAACATTGCACAGCATTACACTCAATCATGGCTGCCCAGCATCTATCTCCTTTCGCCAAATTCTGGGGTATAGAAAGTCTCATCGTCAACAGGTGGTGATATTATCAAAAAACTGCTATGCACATTGACAATACACACTTGAGCCCTCTGGTCTTAATGAAGAATTGAACCTTTCATGTTTATTCATAGACAGACGTGTTTTTTATAGTGTTTTTTTATCCATATGACCTTTTCTAGGTTGTTGGCCCTCATACTAACTATGCCTAATATATTTATTTCTCATCATGATTTTCTATAAATCTACCCAGATTTACCTTTGTAAGGTATGACCTTCATGTATTCATCACTCTAAGGAAGAGACTATTTTGTTCTACTTGTGTACTTATATGTGCTTAACATGTTCAATATGTTGCTATTTCCTTCTGAGGCTGACTTCTTGTGGAATGGTTGTCCCACCCACCTGATTAATGGTAGATCGTTGACATTGGCTAATTGAGTGCAATGCCCCTGTACTCGCCTGTAGGTGACTTCTGATGAGCTTCATATGGAGCCACTGCCTTTATTTATCATTGACACTGAAGAAGATGTACTGACATCAAAACTGTAGTCTACCTTATTTGCCCCTCCAATAAAGGCATTATCTCTCCGTGTGCTGCAGTGACATTTCCTGTTCTGTTCCTGAGGGCCTGACGGGGGAATTCCTCTGCAGCTCATTCACTCTGCCATGTATTACTATTGAAATTGTGCTTGCAGTTTTAGGTGGCCTGTGTATGAAGTTTCTATTTCAGAGTTGGAGATATTTGAGGGAATCACAAATTTACATTACATTTACATTCAGTCATTTAGCAGACGCTTTTGTCCACAGCGACGTACAAGGGAGAGAACAGTCAAGCTAAGAGCAATAAAAACCTGGTGTAACAATAAATACTACTTTACATAAGAAATAGAAAAACGACATAGAACAGAAAAAAGAAGTGCAGGAATGTAACTGCTGTAAGTGCAAGTTAAGCACTACTCAATGTGCCAGTTAGGAAGGGAGGTGCTCTCTGAAAAGTTCGGTCTTCAAAATCTTAGGCAAAATAAGACAAATAAGGCAGCAAGGAAATGGCTTGGGGTGCCTTGCTGTCTAGGTGCTGTAGCAGCGTTATGTGGTCCTTAATGGGTTTACATAGTGTTGTGCACAAATATTTTCTGACTTTGCATAACGAAATATACGAGGACTTTCGTTTAGACGAAACTGAGAGGAGCTAAGATAAGAACCAAATATGTAAGCGCTATGCTCTCCCATTCCTACAGAGATTCCTGACCTTGCCATGTATGGCCATGTGTGCTTTTAACTCCTACACACTTTCAGTTGAACGGTTTTAACTCCTACACACTTTCTGTTGAAGCAGGCGCTGATACTGTAAGCAATCCGTTGGTGAGAACTTTCAGTGAGAGTGGGTGTACATTTGGTTTCAGCCTCTGTAGGAAGCAGTGTTTTAATTTTTGGAATTTCATTACCTTTGTTAGGTAACCTCCTGAGAAGTTTTACATCATGTGCCCCGCCTGCAGGTAAATAATCTGTGATTATGTTTGTTGATAGTTTCACTCATGGGAAAGTGTCCCAGTTTGTACCCTGATACTTTGAAGAAGAGTTCGACTTTCGCGTTGTGGAATATCCCCATCGAAACCTTGCGGGAGCACTGCAGTTGCTCTCCATCCACTGCGCAAACCTCTATGACATCAGGATATCCCCCATCAAGCATAACGTGTGTCATTAGGCTACAAGGCGAGAATAGTTTTAAAATGTAAGAAATACCTGGATCTGATTTGTGATTCCTGCAACAGCGGCACTGAAAACCTTTTATTCTAGAGTGCTGTCTGATATTACTCACTTCCTGTGCTGAGCTGGCAATTTAAGTTTGTCTAGTGAAGTTGTACCACACCTTAAACATATTTTCTCATTCACCACTTCTGAGGTGCAGTCAGGGCTTGATTTGGCTGCGTTCCACCTTGGCTGACTTGACATAACATAACTGTTACTAATGGGAGATCTTGTTGAATTGTGTTCCTTGTTTACGGTGGATACAATTGAAATCATTAAAATGAAACTGATGAAAAGTAATGATATTTTACGTATATATATATATATACTCGGGGGAAAAAAGTTTGGAAATTTGTGTTAGGTCGATCATTTCTCTATTGTTACAATGCTAATTGGCATTGTATTTTATATTGTTGGAAAGCCTGTTTATTCACCTTTACAATGATGTCCAACTTCATGCATTTGTGGGATGAGCAGCACAGCTGATTATGTGGGTATTGGCCAAGAAAAATGTGTCAAAATGATCTGCCAATGATAAACAGTGTATTCTCCTGTTGGTATTCATTCTTATTTTGAGTTGTTTGGTGGATTGGAAGATTGAACTCTGGATCAGTAACAGGTACACATAACCCACATAACCACTGTGCTGCTCATCCCAAATGCATGATCCTTACAGGTTGGGCATCACTGTAAAGGTATATAAACAGGCATTATGCAGGGAGATGTATTCAAGTTTTTAGAAAAGTGCTTCAAATACCATTACAAATGGCAATTCATTAAAAGCAATTACATTTATATTGTCAGCATGCCTGCACAATAAATACCTAAAGAGGCACATGATGCTGTCCTCAAAATACTTACTTTATTGTTTATGACCTCCAATATTACCGAGCACCAAGTGGAACAGTAAAGGCATGACACACGAGGAGTTAAATAGATGGTTCATGAATGAACAGTTTATTATTACTACAATAAACAGTAAGGTTACATGTTACAAGTATCAGCCAAACTGAATTTTAGGTGTAAACCAAATGGCAAAGTACAATTGTAAATTATAACAACAGTGAATGAACAGTTTGGATGCCAATTAACCCAAATACACTTGAATGACCAAATAAACTTGGTAAACCATGAATGCATAAAATGTAGAGAAATTAAACCCAACCAGAATGAGTGAATAACATAAAGAGATGGGATGGGGAGAGATAAAGGAGAAATGAAGAGAGAGAGAGAGAGAGAGAGAGAGAGAGAAAGAGCAAGTTATATAGTAAGAGGAGGAGCAAGAGAGAAAGAGTTAGAGAGAGAAAGAGAGAGAGTCAGAGAAAGAGTTAGAGAGAGAGAGAGTCAGAGAAAGAGATAGATAGAGAGAGTCAGATAAAGAGTTTGAGAGAGAGAGTCAGAGAGAAAGAGTTAGAGTGAATTAGAGCCCAAATATCTTAAAATGGTTAGTTAAGTACCCTTATCTCCATTTACATACATTTCCACCATCAATCCAATGGTATTGTCCTGTGTCTTAAGACTATGCCATTTGGCTCTAGTAACCCTTATAGTGCAGAGGTGTCCTGGAAGCTTATTAATATGCAGAACTAAAGTAAAAACTCTATTCAAATAATACAACTATGACAGGTACTTCAGAATTTACTGAAACCACAATCAGACTGCTGCTCACACCACAAGGATAAATGAAAGACCAAACATGTATATACTACATTCATATACATTTGCACCTAACTTAGATGTCAAACACATCCTTAGGTTCTCTCTATGACAATGGGTGAGGTTGTAGCAGGTGTTATGAATGCAGGGTGTGGTAATTAGAAAAACCGTGGCCAGGCCATGCTAATAGATCCGCTGGCACTCAATGCATGAGGGTTGCTGTGAATACACACAATGGAGGTCTTTTGGTGTGAGGGGATCACAGAGAGGTCCTCTGAAAAGATGCCCTTTGGCCTTCTGGAGTCAATTTTGCAGATTTGATCATGTTTAGAGCATTTTCTGCCTTACAAAAGGCAAACCTCACAACCTTAGGGGCCAGGCAGGACACTCACAGCCAGGCACAACAAATGACACTCCTTGTACCAGATATGGACCATGGTAATAGCAGTAGACAATAACCGTGGTATGTGAATAGTAAATTACCCTTCCTGAGATCACTGTTTGTAGATTGTTGACAGATCTAGATTGCTGTGAGTCATGTGGGTTGCCTGCCACACACACACACACACACACAGACACATGTGTGCATGCTGCAACCATGCTGGTTCGCAGAGACTTTCAGGAACTTACTTTCCCAGTAAGTTCAGATAGAAAATGCCATTGTTGCTGGGTTTCACCAACATAGAAAGATTACCCAATTCAGGTGCACCACTGCATACAATCAGGCATCTCCAGAACAGCATCTTCCCTTGGTACATCTGGTCTCTACACAATACATTAATAACTATACAAATAATGTACATTTCGACCTATACTCAAAATAAAACCCTCCAAACAAAGGGGCACCTAATTGACGTTGCTGTCAAGGTACACTCCCCAGAATGTTTTTGTCCAAGGTTTTCCTCCCATATCCAGCAGTTTGAAAGTCTTAGGGCTGAGCTTCACCTGCAGCTTTTCCCCCTTGTCCAAATACACCCTGGCATTGCTGTGCATAGTTTTCCACCAGGGTTCCTCTTTGCAGGACACTGTCTCCAAAGCAGCGATGATGGGCTGTGGATGGAAGCTGTATTTCTTACTCAGTGTCCTTATTTCATGGCTCAGGAACTTGCTGCTGCCCATCTGCTGCTGCTTGCTGCTGCAATCCATGTTCTCTATGGAACGGTAGGACACCTGCAGGTAGATGACATAGAATCCGTTCTCTGGTATGAGCAGGCTTCCTTCGCTGGAGTTGTAATCCATGCGGAGCTTTCCTCTCTTCTGTGTCCAGCCGAGAATTCCTTCTTCATTCAGTGAACCGGAAACTAATGGATAGGGAATAGAGTGAGATGGAGGCCAGAGGACAGAGAAAAAAGCAGGCAAAAGGAGGTGACACTTTACCTGAACCCTCATAACATTTACATAACTATGTCCATAATCTTGCTGTCATAGGCTGTCATAAACTGTAATTGCCATGATGCTATGACAGCTTAATCAGATGTGACGTCAAGGTCTTATGGCATAAAAAAATCCAGAGAGCTGTGATGATAAACCAGATCATGATAACATGACATTAAAATCACTGGACATCACCGGTCAGGATGTTTATGATATCTGCCATAACATGTTTGTGGCATGGATTTGTCAGTCTTGTGAAGCAGTGCAGTGTTTTCTATCACTAGAAGCCCAAACAGTGGCTAAGTCTGTGTATTCAGCTATCTGGGACCGATGCAGATCTGCTCCACTGGGAGCTATCTCTCTTTTGATAAGTATTACTACTATAATAATAATAATAATAATAATAATAATAATAACAATAATCATTCAATACCAGAACAAAGACACTGGAAAGGGCCCAAACCACAAACAACACAATGTCTCCCATTGACGTTCTCTCTTACAAAAAAAAATAATCTCACTGGCATGGTCTGTAACATTACACTATTTGCAGTATGATAGTTCCTTATCCATTTACACAAAAGAAAACCAACTATTTACCTTGAAGGTCCGCATAAGGTTTAGAGTTAGTTTTAGTGGTTTCTGCTGGCCCCATGTCCCTTTGCGCCATCGGGACGAACTGGTCTTCAATAGAAGGAGAGAGGGTTAAAATCTATATACACATACTATCCATACAACATAAGCTATCTATATACTATACTACTATACTATCATCAACCCCCAAAGGCAAAAAAACGTATTTAATTAAAAAGTAGGGCATCAGTGCACAAGACACAAGCCAAATCCCTTCCGAAACACAAATATTTAAATCCAATTGATAGCTTTTGAGAATCATCTTCTGGTCTGACATCACACTAACTTTGATGTTTGGGGCAGATATTTTCAACAAATATAACATTGTGCACATATCAGTCTGCATCTGTGGCACTGGTTGTGGGCTTTTACATGGATTACATCTCTGCCTTTAGACAGTGTTTACCATACTCTTGCTCTGCCATTGCTCCCAACTTAGCCCAAAGAAACAAAGTCTATAAATGTAAGTCTAACTTAAATCAATGATGACGACGACAACAACAATATGACTATTACTATTAATAATAATATTAATAATAATAACACAAAAATAACAACAACAATAATAATAATATTAATAATAATTACCTGATAATTCCTCTGCAGGCGATGCCTTTGGAAAAGACATAAGACAATGATTAAACGTTCAATATCTAGATTGAAAGCAATACATAATGGTGATTCTATCATTACCAACATCACCGGGAACATGCAGAAGATATTGGCTAGCTAAGCATAACCCAATTCTGCTGACACGAACATGATGTCTAATGATAGCCTTATTCTTGCACCACTGCTCATGTGGAACCACTCTATCTTCTACCTATAAAACACTAGTTACTAGTTAATTGCAGAATCGAAACTTATTTTTTTACCCCTTACCTTTGCCTGTGTACCAAGGACATAAACGACTACCACTGAGCATGTTAATGCATTTAACATAACAACTGCTGTTAAAGAGAGACATATTTTCCGATTCATTTCACTGCGGGTCGGCACCGATCTGTGATCCATTCTGTCACTCCAGTTGTTTTCTCCTGAAAGCATTTGGACCTCCATATCCATCTGCGCCCTCTATTTGGAAATCAGTTCCAGCCTCCCGGCTTTTATTCATTACACATGGTCGTGTACGCCCCAAAATGAACAGTTGAAATACACTACTGCATGGGTGGATTCGGATACGTAAACGCACCTGTGTCTGCGGAAGTATAGCCTACTTGAAGCCAGGCACATACCAGCTCGACATCAAAGAACAAGCGGTGACGAAATGGCGATAGTTTCGTCACCTGGCAAAATGTCAATTTGGACATTGCAAAGACAGCAGGCAAGTAGTCAGGAAACTAGCACGTAGGCTACGCTCTGAGCCTGTGTGAGATTAAACAACCCCTAAACACATCGTAAACATCGTAAAGGAGGGTTTACATTTTTAGGAGACGTTAAGACTTAATCCCTTAAAACTTTATTAGTACTTTGGGACAGTGCAATGCATAGGCGTTCGAGGTGTGGTACTTCCGTTGTAGTAAGAGTGGCAGTTGAAGTCATAAACATAAATCTATTGTTGAAGTAACCAAGTAGCATATGATTGAGAGAGAGTGTGTGGGCGTGTCTGTGCGCGCCTGCATGCGTGTGTGTGTGTGAGAGAGAGAGAAAGGGAGAGAGAGAGAGAGTTTGACAAGCCCCCACATGGGCGTAGGTAGCCAAAAGGTTAATCTATAAACCTACAGGTATCTACATCAAATAGCAAACAGGAAATGAAAAACAAATAACAGGTGTAGTAAGGCAGTGGTCCCCAACCACCGGGCCGCGTTCCGTTGTATTAATTATTAGAGTCTGTTTTATTTTGAAAAACGACCAGATTTTCCCCGACGTAACATTCGCCTGTGCCTTTTGACACGTCAAGACACTTGTCTCGGTCACTTGATACTTTACTAAAAAAAAACAAGCCTGCAAACTAGCAAAAATGAGTAAGAAACAAACGTCCTTTGAGGCATGCAACTGAAAGAGACGTGTGCACAATCCACAGACTCCACAGCAACGCGAAATCAACTTCAGACTGATCAAAATCATGTCAAAGCGGAATACAAGCACCGGTGGATTAAACGCAGACCTAACTTCACCAGTAGTTGCAGAATGTGTCCACTCTATTCCAATATGCCTATATCCACGCGATTGAGTTTAATGCTTATTTATTTATTCACTTACATTTGCAGTGTTCGTGTAGTGCTTTTAGAACATCACGATGCCTCTTAGAATCATAAATTTAAATGTGAAACGTAATTGTTAATGATTAAATATTCTTATATATTTTTTTTATAATTATTTAAATCCGAGGATGTCTGTAGAATTGACGTGAACCCAATCACCAACGGTTTCTCACAAATGAAGCCCTTAAGAACAATCTGGCTGATTCACCACTGCTATTTAGCATTCTTAAATTCTAGTCCAAGTTAAATTGGTCCGACGTTTTTTTTTTTCTCCGTCTGTGACATCGCCCCCCCGGGAGAGTGTCCGCGCCCCCCACTTTGAGAACTACTTCTTATAGGATAAAGTACAAGTCAGTACAATGGTGAGTTGTATTTTTCATGCACTTAACATTCGTTTTTATGCCGGTAGCGTTATTTTATTTTTGCTGTAGGCTATTTATCTGCCGGTCCGTGAAAATAATGCCTACATTAAACCGGTCCGTGGTGCAAAAAAAGGTTGGGGACCCCTGTAGTAAGGCGTTTGACTAGATAATCGAGTTGGTCGTTGAGTTATACACAGAATAATGAGCAGGAAAAACAAAAAGCTTTTAGTATGGCCCATATCCACCTAGCGGTCAGATGACATGTAGAAATCCACAGCATTTAATGACGGCTTCTTTAGCCGTTCTTTGGAAAACAAGTCAAGTATATTATTAGGGTTCCTCCGTCAGGAGGAAACCTATTGTTATTGTAGGTTTTCTTATTATTATTCTTGTACCATTGGAGTCAATGGCAGCCCCTAGAACCGTATGGTAACTTTTTCTGAAATTTGGCACACTCATTAAGGACAGTCCCTTCTTTACTCACACCAAGTTTCATGTCTCCCACTAGACCACTCTAGCGCCACCAACGGGTCAAAGTTGGACTTTTGTTAACACACACAACTTTTGAACCGTTTGACCGATTTTCAAAAATGAGGTACCATTGGATTCCTTGGATCAAGAAGAATTAAACAGACCCTACGGCGTCAATTTCCGGTTATATAGATTTTCCGCTATTTCCGGTTTTATCAAAAACCTTTGAAAGGCCTCAACTCCTACAATGTTTGTCAAATCTTCTTCAAAATCACCAGAGATGATCATCAGACCAAGCCTCGCAAAATGTATCCAACAGAATGTTGATCCTCACAACTGTTTGTCCGGTACAGCCACTCAAATTCAGCAGAAAAGCCGCCAAACAGGAAGTGAAGTCATATCTCAGCAAATCTTTCAGATATCAACACCAAACTTGGTAAGCACGTGGAAGACACTACAACATGTTCCCATGTGCAAAGGCAACTTCATATCTTCAAAAATGATTGATATAAAGCAAATTGCATTAATCGCTAACACTAAAAGAATGCTTTACACATTTTTCATTCAAAAAGTGATACTCTGATTCAATTACAAGTTCATATGAAGACACTTGAGAATGTTTAGTACACAAATCTGAAAAAAAGTTGACTGTAAGATGAAAAGTAGATTTTTGGTGAATATTTGAAACATGCATGCTTGGCTAATTGCTAGCACGATTTCCAATGTAATCTCTCCCTCTCTCCTCCTTCGCTCCCGTGCCAATTCTCACAGACACAAACTTTCCCCTGACACACCAAAAGCTTGGCAATACGCACACACACCATTTCATGACATTGTGGCCTGACCAAGGCCCCGCTCTCTCCTTAGCTTGAAGCCAAGGCCCTTGTGGATCTTGACAGTATTGCATTTCAAATTGAATATCCCATTGGTAAGTCTGCAGCATGGATTTTTCTATACAGTGACAAATTGTGCAGAATATACATTTTTCCCTGGTTCGCAATCTTTGGAGGAACCCGCCATTGCTGCCTGCAGCTATATTTATTATTATTATTATTATTATTATTGAACAATCATGAGCATACAGCAGATAGTACGCTTTCTGATGAATACAACAGTTGTGGAAATTAGTAGGCAGTCCTCATTTATTGTGTGCAATAGGCTACATAACTTCTCTAATCAAGGCAAAAATATGATCATCTGTCCATTTATTAAATTCAGAGACTAAAGTGATAAGAGACTAAAGTGTTACCACATTTTCCATGCCTTAAGTGTAAAGAATGTCAATGATACTTAGTAAAACACCTTCCTGTCGTGCCTGTGAAGGGGACCCTGACCATGGAGGATGGCGTGCAGGCTTTACTCGCCCCTTCCTCGCCACGGCGACACGGTGCCCCCTACCACCCAAACAGGAAGCAGAGGCTAAGGTGATCGGCAAGCTGTTCGCAGGGGTTGCTCAAACCGCTACCAACACGTACAACATCACTGCTACTGGCTTCTCAGAGCTGGCTGTTCCTCCGCGAGCTCGTCGGAGATGGTGGAGGTGAGTTGGCCAGGCTGGTTCACTTTGGTAGCGTGCCCGCTCCTCTCCTGTCTGATTCTCAGTCAGGTGGGGGAGCAGCTCGCCCGCCGCCAATCAACATGCTGGCATCCATGAAGAGCTTTTAACATGGAAGCTGTGCGGTCACAAATCCATGACACACCCACCGCCACGGTGCTTCCAATCAATTCAAAAAGACTGCAGGCTCTTATTGGCCCGAACAGGCTGCTAACTGGGCATGCAAGTACTGGAGAGCAAAATGAAGAAGGGATTTTATTCCCCTTCTTTTGTCATTCCAAAGAATGGGGGTGTGGGAATGCGCCCTATCCTGTATCTGAGAGCTCTCAATCGAATCATAGTACCCAGTACGGCACAGACACCAGCTGGTAACTATTATGCCCTGCGTAAGGAGCAGGCTTGCTGGAACTGCCCGTTGCGCCTGAGGGAGGGTTTTCCAGTGGGCACGGTGACCCCATCACGTTCAATCTCTGTCGGGCTGGGGAGGCATGTTCAGATCGTACAGCATCAAAGGTCGGTGGAGCAGCAACGACCACCGCCACATGAACTTGTTGGAGATGGAGGCGGTGCTACGGGTGCTGAAACACCACCAGAGGGTGGTGGCGTGTATCAACCTTTCAGGGCAGCGGGCAGTCACGAACGCTTCTGTTACAACCCCCGGCGCCCCCTGCAGGCAAAAGTGGGGATGTCGAGCGTCGTTGATTGACTGATTACCCACACCTGGGGAGGTACAAAGGATCAGTGGACACCTGTCGGTCTCTCGAGCTGTTTCTCAGTATACAGCCGTCAAACCCCTTATTGTGTGTGATATTTGTATGGGCTAAATAAACACGCGTCATTTTGTAAGAAAACCGTTTGTTGTATGCCTCCATAGTTTATGTTTGCGGTCACGAGCCGGCCGTGACAGCTTCACTGCCTGGCAGCACGGGTGTTATTGTGGGCTCACTGATACCTGTTTTTGCTGAGGGCTGTGCACATTCCAGGTCACCTGAATTTTGAGGTGAACTGACACAGGACGACTTCCATCTCCACCCAGACATCAGTCAAGTGTGGCTGAAGCTCAGCTCAATGTATGTGTGTTAAGTCTGCTGACGGTTCTAACTATGTGTATGTGCTTAAAAGTGTACCTTCTGTGTGTATGTGGAAGCAAGGACTGATACGAAGAACTAGTAGTCCTTCTTTTCTGCCTTGCTGATGCATTACGTTACAAAAAGATTACCTCGGACGTCAGACCTCGACTTCCTGACGGGGAGGCAGGGCCGGCGATTGCTATAGGCGAACTAGGCGACTGCCTAGGGCGACAAATGGGTTGGGGGCGCCCTCTAGTGTCGCCCTTGGACCTACTTCCCATTAATCATAGTTAGCAAGCAAATTAAAACATGTTTACTTGTCAACCTGATTTTTAGATTGAATTGATGGTTATTGTCGATAATTTCCTAATGGGGGGGGGGGGGGGGGGGGGCGGTTGCGTTAAGTTACATTACATTACGTTAGTTACGTGAGGGCTCCTGCACACTGCCAGGGTGGGGTGAGCGTTTTAGCTACGTGATTCGCAAAAATGAAGCGGTCTTAACCATCTGGAGCAGGTGTTTTCAACTGGTTTTGTCCCAGGGACCACCATTCTGACCAGAAAGTAATCCGCGGGCCACTGATGTGCCAGTGATTCCCAAAACATTTTACAGTCCCGTACCCTTCTTTTTCATGTTTGTAACCACCGCCGCCGCCACGCCCCCTCCCCCCGCACACATATTCTGCCTATAATACTTGTCAGTGTAATTTCTTCGCTGAATATGGGTCTACATCAGTATTTGGGGCAATGCGACTTGGCTATTCAGACATAAATATGTCGACGGGCCGAGGTATATTTATAAAAATAAAAAAAGTCAATGGTGAACTGATCAACATAGGCTCATGTCGCGGACCCCCTGCAATGCCGTCGCGGACCACCAGGGGGCCACGGACCCCTGGTTGAAAACCCCTGATCTGGAGCACAGGGACGAAAACGAAGAATGGAAGAAGAGGAAAAGAAAGCCAAGTATAGAGGTAAGTCTTCTCATCTCAGCCATTAAGGTGTCAACCGAAATAAATGTAGTATTGTGCATCACCTAATATTGGACGTTTCATTGCTGTCACTTAGGCTAGCTATAGCTAGCTAGCGACTCTTACTTTGCTAATTTGCTACGTAGGCTATTACTAGCAAACGTAACTTCACTCATAACCTAGATGGATGTAAATGTCAAAAGACCAGTATCTGGATAACATATGCTAGTTATGAAAAGTACAGTTGCTGTCTACATTCATTATAAATGGCATAAGTTCTGTTTAGTGAATTCACAACTAGCAGGTGCATACACACCGTAACCATTTTGGGGAATAAACTAAAATACCAGGAATATACTAAAATATACAGTATATGTGTTTTTTATTTTTGTTTTAAACTGGCCAGATGCACTCAGGCAATTTTTGCAGAGGCCGGCACCTGCTGGAGAAAGGACGCCTGATTCGCCTCCCTCTGAACTTTGTAAGTAGCCTACACAACTAGTACTATTGTTGCTGTTTTTGTTATTGTAATTATTATTAGCAATTATTACTTTCATAAACATTAATACTACTAATTGTAATCAGTAGCCTAGTATTATTTAGCCTTGTAGCAGTGGTGGCAGTAATTGTAATTTATCTACTACAAGCTACATGGTCAGATAAAATGTGTTAATGCAACTATACGGTAGGATGATAGAAATGACCAAATGCAATTGTGAAACGAACAGCATGGATGAACTCTGTGTTTAAATACAGCTGCAGGAGAAGGGTCATCCAGTAGTACTCAAGGGGCCAGGAACACACAGCCTGCATCAGGTGAGTCTATTTAATAGTATTTATTCAAGCCACATCCATACTTTAAAGTACAATAGAAACAAGTTAGCATGTATTAAATACAATAGCTTGTTTTCTTAAAGAAGTTCAACCACATTCATGATCATTTCACCTATTATATTAAACACTGCTTGTCTGGCTATACAATATGCTTGAATACAGGTGAAGGGACATCCAGGACCACATCAAGCACTCAGGGCACCAGTGAAACTACACTGCCGCCTGCAGACACCTCACCCTCCGCAGTTCGACCGAACCCAGGTTAAGAACCACTGGTATAGATGGTCATAATTTGCTTAAATGTCCTTACAGGTGCTTAAGAGTGTTTTGCACAGTGTATGGTTTTGCACAGTTTATGGAGTTGATTTAATCCTAACTTTGAGTGTGTAATAAATTATTTAAAATAATAAAAAAGAAAATGTTCTGAAACTATTCTGGTGTTTGTTGTCCATGCACCATTTATTGTTGAACTGCAATGTAGAATAGTAAAATTATAAGTGGGTGAAAAAACTGCTATGCAAAGTAAAGCAGTTAAGTTAATATATGTCTCTTCAGTGATGTTAAGTATTGTGTGTGTGTGTGTGGGGGGGGGGGGGGGGTTTGGGGGGGCACAAAACTCAATCTCGCCTAGTGCAACCAAAGGGCTAGAGCCGGCCCTGCGGGGAGGCCACAGATGGTGAGAATCGGTGACCGCACCTCATCTACAGTAATCACCAACACAGACCTGACTGGGTGCATCACAGTGTGGTATGGGAGCTGCACAGCCAAGGACCGCAAGGCCCTACGTAGTGTGTTCAGGACTGCGGAGTTCATCATCGGTAGGGAGCTCCCAGCCCTGCAGGACACATACCGCACATGATGCCTCAGGAAAACTGGCAGGATCCTAAAGGACTGCTATCATCCAGCCTCCAGACTTTTCACCCCGCTGCCTTCTGGAAAGTGGTACCGTAGTATCCGGTCTCGCACACACAGACTGGAGAACAGTTTCTTCCCGAGAGCCATCAGGCTGCTAAATGGACATTGACACACTATCGACAGTTTTGCACTCGTCACTTACATACACTGTCACTTTCAAATCACTGCTTGTACTTACACATACTGTCTCTTACACGACAAATACATATTTATCAGAATTATTGCACTACCTGCTACTCCCATTTGTCTGTAGTTTAGTTTAGTTTATTATATGTTACTATATGTGTATTATATGTTATATGTATATGGGCCATTCTACCGAATTGGTGCAAAGTCGGGTTGGAAATATTTTGAAAATGTTCATGTTTTATTCCCAAAACTTTGTCCGTATATATATTGCACCATATCTAAAGTACACATATCTAGTAAATGAACCGTCAATTTTCATATCGTAAAATATCGCAGAATGTGTTGGAATGTTTTTCCTCTCCCAAAAATTGTCACTACCGAAACATAGTAATAAATTATAGTAAAAACGTATTATTATTAACCTGTTCAGATTATGTTTCCCTCCCTTCTCTGAAGAGTATTTTTACAAATATTTCTTGAAGGTTTTCACAATGAAATCAATAAAAATGAAATTGAAAGTGCAATATTTCTTTGTAAAATGCAAAATACTGATCATATTGATTCCAGAGTTGATGATTGATACAATTGAACATACATTAAACCAATCAGTATCATAAAATTTTAGTTGATAACTTAATATACTTTATTTTTTACAAAACATCCAGTGTTTCAGTAGTGACTGCACTGTTTCGGTAGTGACAGCACTGTTTCGGTAGTGACCACAGTATTTTGTTTGCAAGGTTGTATCATATTTCCTCAACGTTATTGCTTAATCTTAACTCATACCATGCTTTAGGTTGGGAATATTAAAAACACAAATGTTTTGTGCTTTTGCTGTCTTTTCCTCCATGATTTTCTGACCTTCTTTTGCTCCCTGTTGGATAAATCACTGATACATTTCAACTTTCCTTCTTCCTTTCATTTCTTATTTATTTCTCTTTCCTTCCTTAAATATTCTTGGTGTTTCACTGGGTCATCCCTCACTCTTTGTCGGTATTCTCTCAGCCTCTCTGCTCCACTTTTTCCTTTTGGCATTTTGGTATCTTATGATTATTTCTCTCCTGAACAATTTCAGATAGAAATCAGCATTATCTACATCTTTACCATTTAGTCCACATAACACATTTATTTCAAAATGATGGGATTGAACTACTTACCATTCCATTTTGTCACTACCGAAACGATCATGTCACTACCGAAACTTTACCATATGTTTTGGTAGTAACTGTTTAGGTAGTGACTGTTTCGCTAGTGACAATTCTAGCTAAATTTGAGCATAAATAAATAATTCTAGCAAACAAATCTTTGAAGAGGTGTACACACAAACAAACATAATACTTTGCATAAAACCCCAAAAAGTTTACTTAATTGAAGAAAAAAAGGTGTTCGGTAGTGACAATTCTTAAGGTTACACACTGATTTTCAGACTTTGGAACACATTTATATCAAAAGTATGGGATCTAGCTACTTACCATTCAGCCATGAGGGACAGGGATGCAGTATCACTGCCTGGTTATAAATGCAGGGGTGTGGCTAAAAAACAGGCTCAGCCAATGGACATGATTTTTTGAGTATAGTTTATTTAAAAAAAAATTAAACCCACAATAAATCTAAATCTTCCAAGTTCGGTTTAAACTTAATCATAAAGATCTTTGAAATTAGATAATTGAAAAATGTAAAAAGTGTTTTTACAGACATTGGAATTTAGATGCCAGGGTTGGGGACAGCTACTTCCCAATAGAAAGTACCCTATAAATGATGATTTTGTATATATTTAGCTTATCCCTATCTCGTTTAATGTCTTGGGTTTAAATAGACCATAACATATTCTTAGTAAATATCTATGTCTGAATACTGAATTGTTTTGTAAATAGTTTTTCTTGTTGTGGGACCACACTTTGCACCAATTCGGTAGAATGGCCCATATATGTTAGTATTATATGTATAGGTTGTTATATGTTTTAGCATATTGTATTGTATATTTATCTTGTATATTTAGTAAGGTTATTATATGTTATTACATGTAAATTATGTTCAGAGTACTTGTACAGAGTGTATGTCATGTTATGTTATGTTATATTATGTTTGCTATGTTATGCTATGGTAGGTTGTTGTGTGGTGCCTTGTCCTAAGAATTTCAGTGCCCAGTCTGACCCTGTGTCATTCTATGCATCTGACAATAAAAGACTTGTAACTTGTAACTTGTAACAAAGACACACCACGTGGTTATCCCTGCTGACAAAGTGTTTTGGCGTCAGAGAACACTAGCTTCTTTCTATATAAACATTGTGCGATGTGTTTTATTTTGCTTCTCTCTTGTCTGCTGCAGTTTGGGAGTGAGCCTGGGCTCTCTCTCTCTCTGAGAGTGGACCCGTGCCTCTCTCTGGCCTGCCAGGACATGGGTGAGCCCGACAAGCTCTTTGTTGTTGAATAAATATACATACTGTATGCAACTCCGGAGTCCGGACTGTCCTTGGCGCGGGCAGCAGCGTCAACATCAGTGGCTGTAGACTGTAGACAAATATTCTTTTCAGTGCAACTGTAGTTTAACCCTTGGAGGACGCAGAGGTCTCATGGGGAATATTGTGGTTTTGTGGGGAATTGCCTTTAAAGCTCCGCAAGTTTTTGTCCTACAAACATAAAAATAACACCCCCAGAAACCTTGAATCTTTTAATTTTCAAATATATACAGTTTGAAACTTATTTGAAAAATCAATTTGCACTTTGTAAGGAGAATAGAACTAAAATCTTACACATTTCAGTCTCTGAGTGAAAGTAGCTGTTAACGACCCACCCATTAGCAAATGAGGGCTATTCATATGATAAGAAAATGGTAAATCGGCGGTCGATAAGATCAAGACAAGATAATGGTAGACTTTTCAATGAACAGAATTAACTTTTTCTTTTTTTTATTGAATACTGAATACAGTACACAGATACATGGTATCAGGTCATATATTACACACCATGTTAATCCTGATCATACAAGTGTAGCCTTGAAAAGAAAACAAAAATACATTGGTGTTGGGTTGGTGATTAGGTACGCTGGATCCAACACCTTTCCCCAGCCCAAAACAAACAATGTGCCCAGCCCCATACCTCACCCAAAACAATAATCTCAGTGACTACAGATAATAACAAAAGTTTTGCATCTGTTCTTTGATTGTGAAGTTTGTTGCATGTCTATATGAACTTGTGCATCTTGAGTCTGAATTGGACGTGAAGTCAGTTTGCAGTGAAAGTTTAGGTCGCAGACCCATTTGAGAAAACAATGTACACATCCTGTACAATACTCTGTGAACTCTCTCTTTCTATATATATATAGATAGATAGATATACACCCTTCTGTACAACTCCATGTCTTTAATTACAGGGGGAAATAGAGATAGAGATAAAGACAGCCAAGGTGGAGAGAGACAGAGAGAGAAAGAGGGAGAGAGAAGGAGTGAAAGAGGCATTAGGCAATCACTGGGAATACAGCATAACAGCAGCAGTTGTGGTCTAAACTTTGAACCTTAAGGTGATGAAACACAGGGCAACAATTTTAACAATGTTGCCGGGCAACGATGTTGAGTAAGGTTGTTTCATTTACGCCGGGCAATTAATATGTGTCTTGAGAACTTTAATTATCAGTGGGAAGCTTATCATCCAATCAGAACACACAAATAATACATTTGACTGTAACCAAAACAAATACACACAAAGACAGACACACAAACGCAATGATTCAGAACCTTGTGCATAAACACTCCATCAATGTTGGATGAACGATGGCCTCTTAATCACACAAACCTCATTTCTCTCCTACTCCTTTGCTGTGTCTCTCTACTGTCCTGTCTGAATAAAGGCTAAAACGTCCTATAAAAAACTTAACAACAAAACACACACAACCTTGCGTCAAAGGAACTTGACACACGGAGGGAGCTTACAGTCAAACACAGCGAAGGCTCTCAAAGTAACCCAGCTGCCAGCCCAAAACCTGTGACTCTTCCCAGATAACCTAACGAACAGCAGTACCTGTGACTGTTCCCAGATAACCTAACGAACAGCAGTACCTGTGACTGTTCCCAGATAACCTAACGAACAGCAGTACCTGTGACTGTTCCCAGATAACCTAACGAACAGCAGTACCTGTGACTGTTCCCAGATAACCTAACGAACAGCAGTACCTGTGACTGTTCTCAGATAACCTAACGAACAGCAGTACCTGTGGCTGGTCTAGCTCACACTGACCAGGGATCAGGAGCCGTCTCGAAAGAAGAGATGATTCAAAATAATAATAATCAATCAATCAATAAATAATATATAAATAAATAAATAAATAAATAAATAAAGGGTACAGGGTGATCCTTCAG
Source organism: Clupea harengus (assembly GCF_900700415.2). Lineage (NCBI taxonomy): Eukaryota > Metazoa > Chordata > Actinopteri > Clupeiformes > Clupeidae > Clupea > Clupea harengus. The sequence continues at coordinate 20,773,627 of NC_045158.1, read as the reverse complement.
TCACTGATCTTAAGCCAAAGGGACTAGCACATCCCAGATACTGGTACGGATGTAGCCAGGGTCTGGCCCATATCTGCAATTAGAGAAGTTATGTGAGGTAGAGCTCAGAGAAAAAAGGAAGGAAATACAGGCTATGAGATCACACCCATACATGAAGGCCGGCATAAAAGAGGACCATCCATAAGGCTGCGGGAGGCTAAGAACAATACAACTTACTTAGACAGCATCTGTTTTCATGTTTTGCTCTGTTATGTTAGAAAAAGTTTTGCTCTGTTATGTTATGGTTGTTTTGCATTTCAGATGACCTAGTCTCGTAGTGCTTTCAGTGTATTCCATTTTTTGTTAAACCTCAACCTCATTTTGTAATTGAAATTGATAAGACAGGGGTGATCCTTCCTTAACGAGCTAATTTTTACTTCACCATCTTCACAATAAACTGAGCAAATTTGAACAATAAACCAAATTTCAAATAAAAAAAGGATGGCCTTTTTGATTAAATTAAATAACCTGGGTCAAGTTAAATTCCAACACGTTACTAACAGACAGCACTAATGAGTTTTATGTTAAGCGTGGAAAAAGTTGACAATTTTTACAATCTTCCAACAGTGCAAAATTCAATGAAATGATTTAAACCAGTAACGCAGGAACTAAACGTATTACCTTTTCCTTTAAGATTCTTACAAAAAAGGAAATTGTGTTAAAATTCTTCTCGTTGGGTAGTTAATTAAAGGTGTAACAAAGAACAAATAATTCACTAGTTTCAACAAACACAAAAAGAAACAAAACACACATAGTACGGCCAGGTGGACAGTTTTAGATTCTTTAGGAACACATAGCAGTGAGAGTGATCATCTGGGGTACATTTACCAGATTCAGGGGCACATTTTTTTTTTGTATTACAATCTATTCAGGAAGCAAATAGATAATAGTCTACAGTCTATGCTGAGAGTATTATTGAATGTAATTCACAGTATGAGTGAGTAAGGTGTGTATAAAACAATAAATAGGCCAAGCAGTCATTGAGGAAAATATTCTACTTCAGAACAGATGATCTACCTGGCTTCAGTGTCAGTGTCATGTAAGAATGGCTTCTGTTCTGAGAATCTTCAGCTTCGCTGAATGCATTGAAGCATGCCGCTTAGCTCCTGTACATGTGTCATGGTGTCTCCTGTGTTTCTAGCTGTCTTTGCAAGTAATTTGTCTTTGCACACAGTGGTGTTGAGGTCTATGCCGAGGAAAAGGACCTATTCATGCCCACTGCACAGCTTCATCAGGACCTGAGGATGAATGTGGTTTGCAGCATGACAGATGCGCCTCCAGGGGGCCACTCTGGATAAGGGATCTGGCCCTGACGCAGACTGGTTCCAGAGCCGGTTGTCGGCTGGGTATGTGCATATCAGGATGTGGAGAAGCCATACTTTGGTGTGTCCATGTCTGCATTGAGGTGACTGGGATGTTTTTTTTCCACCTGTATTGCAGATATGGTAGATCAGGCAGAAGAAGTTCCTTATTTTGAAGGTGGCAGGATTGGCCCTTTCCCACCATGTTTTAATATCAAGGTTAAAAGGTTAGGGCCCTGCCAGGGTAAGGGTCCAGAACAGAAGTGGACTTTTTATCTGTTCTGTCAATCATTGAGGTTTTATGACGCAGAGTTAAACTGCCCTCAAGTCACGAGGAGTCACTGAAAGCTGCATGATGTGTTTTCTTTTGTTTCCCCAAAGCCTTGTTTTACGATCTTACAAAGCTATGATTTTCCTTTCACCAAGTCAGGGATCGTTTCATTTGGAAATCCCTTCGGCAATCATACTCAAACATGGCGAGCATCAGTGTAGGCAATGCATCGCCTCAAACTGAGAGCACTACGGTTCATTATTTCTTCTAAATGTCTTTGATGTTTGGCCAGCAATCTTTCAATCCAAAATCCTTATTTTTCGCATAGGCTCAGACAGGGCAGACGTTACTCATGTAATAACAGTGACGCACTCGCTTGAGCAATAGCATTGCCTTTACATGTCGTGCTCTGTGCATGTACAAACAATGACCAGGGTAAGACCCTTTCACAAGTCCCTCATCCCCACACCCATGTACACACTGAGACAGAAGCCCTTGTGATGAACTAGCTTTAGCATGTAGCAAATGCCTTTCTCAATGTCAAGGCTTATTGACCATCAACTACATTTCCTTTCAAGGTAAACTCTTCATGGGGTTCACTTATTTCGATTCTTTTTTTCTCAGTGAAGAGCCGGCTGGAGTAGCGTATCCGTTCCCCCCTCCCCCCCCCCCCCCCCCCCCCCCGTCTGCTTCCTCATGCCTTGGTGTACATGTTCGGCGTGGTGGTGGTGAGCGCGAGTTGACCGTTGGGCGCGACCGGGCACGGCTCCTCCTCCAGGAGCCCCGCGGGGTCAGCGTTGGGGATGCTGTCGTGGTAGCTGCTGAAGCTGATGTTGTCCTCCTTGAGCTCGATGGTCCAGAAGGGCGCGTTCAGCTTGCGGTTGCGGTACTCGCGGTAGGTGTAGACGCCGGCCACGAAGCCCATGAGGAGCACCACCACGGCGATGATGACGGCCAGCACCACCACGTTGAACTGCGTCCAGGAGACCACGGTGAGCGCGGCCGCCGTGGAGTTGCGGGTGGGGGCGACCAGGCTGGGGAGCTTGGCCTGGGCAGATGAGGTGGTGATGGAGGCAGGGGGTGGGGTTGGTGCTGTGCTGGCGTCGGGCTTGGAGGGGGGGGTGGAGTGTGTAGCTGGAAGTGGCTGGCTAGGTTTGGCGTGGGTCGTCAACTCTAGGACAGGAAGGACTCGCACTGTAAAAATATAACAGAACAGTTTACACACACGCAAAATATATTGAAATATACACACACATACGTACATACATCCATACAAACACATACGCACTCACACAGAAATACACACACACATAAGTAGTATGCATAGAGAAGTTTTGCCAATACATTTTATTGGACATAGTTGTTGTTCGCATTCTCACTCCAGTGAAGCATAGGCCATCGATAGAGAGTTTCCAATAGATCAGGAATCCAATTGTTTTCGATCTTTCAGTAATCTAGCAGAATCCACTGAGCGAGGGATTGGCACAGCCAGCTTCGGCTTTCAGCACCTGGTATTCCAAGGTGGCCTCCCATCCAAGTACTAACCAGGCCCAGCACTGCTTAGCTTCCGAGATCATGCGAGATCGGGCCTGCTCAGTGTGGTATGGCTGTAAGCCATTTTGGAGGATAGTGCGTCACTACTAATACTGAGAAGCACACAGACGTTAATAGTATTTACATGAAGATAGGATAGTGCGTCACTGCTTATACAGCGAAACACACAGGCGTAAATAGTATTGCATGAGAATAGGATAGTGCGTCACTGCTTATCTCAATAATCTTTGCTGAATGTACCTATAGCCATAAATATTTTTGGAAACCTATGCCCTCTGCTTCATAAACAACTCTACAAATATTCAGTTGCCCTTGATGGATCTGCATATTGCTGTTTTCCTTTTGTGTCAGACATGAACTAAGCTTACATTATTTTTGTATCATCTTACTCATCTTCCCTGGTTATGTACTTTGTCTCAGTAAGAGCAAGTAGCTGAGGCAAGACATTCAAATAGGTGACACTTCTCTTGTAGCACGTGGAATGTACCATTGTCTCCCCTTCCTGTCATAAACGTAAAGGGTGGGTCTCATCACCACTCCCTTGTATTCTCCCACCTGTCTGAATGTACTTCTTACTGTCAGGTAGGCCATTCTCTGAGCAACACGCTAAGAGGGTGTCTCCACGCTGAAATAAACTCCAAGAATCCTGGATTCAGGGTTAATTTCTAACACAACTAACCATTAGATATGTGTAAGTTCACTTATAATTTCAGCTAGTAGAAGACTGAAAGTGAATTCATGTCAGATTTAGAGATTACATTTACAGATCACGCGACACATTCCGACAGTTATCGAAAGATAAAACAGTATACAACGGCAATAGAAAATACACAGTCTCTTAACACAGCCATTGTGGAGGCAATGATTTCTCAATTAAACACGAGGTAATGCAGCAATAACCTGCCTATCACAGTGAAACCTTTAAAAAGATACACCCTCTGTTTTTTTGCCATGTTGTGGCATGTACGAATGATCATGGAATTGCATTTAAGATCCCCAACAACGACTGTTTACAGCATTGTGCTGAAGATCTGACAGAATGCACCCTAACATAACCATTAGTGGGCAACTTGTTGCAATCATCCAATCAGAACCCTAGGAACCAGACATGTGATGCCCCTGCAGCATTGCTCCCAAAGCCGCCGCATGTTCCATCACCTCTAATCGGTGACTGCAGGTGTGTCTCGTGCTTACCCTTGAGAGTGCAGTTGTGTGTGCTGGCGTCGCCGGTGTAGCCAGGGGCACAGAGCTCGCAGTGCTGTCCGGCCGTGTTGTTGGCGCAGCTCAGGCAGTGCCCGGTGTCTAGGTGGCACAGTCGCGGCGCAGAGCGAGGGTCCGCGTTCCCGTTACACTCGCAGCGAACACACACCCCACCCGAGCGGTAGAAGCCGTCGGTGCAGAGGTCACAGGTGGCACCAGCAAAGCCGGCTTTACACTTGTCACACACTGCACGCCCGGTGGAGTCTGAGGGGATACAAACACACACACAAACACACACACACACACACACACACACACACACACACACACACACAAACACACACACAGTGGCATCGTTAGGTCCTGAAAACGGAGCTGTTTAGAGCAAAGCAACTGACAGACTGTGTAACAGACTGGATCCTGACGGATGAGGGAGTAATGAAGCGCTGCACAGTGCACACAGAGTTGGAAGACGCGCGCACCAGATGAAAAGTTTTGTTTTAAAAAAAAAAAGAATCTAGCCTAGCTATATAAAGAAGAAAATCCAAACTAGACTTAGCCCCTAATTTTTTCAATAGCTAGACCCCCCCCCCCCCCCAAATACATCAATTAATTATGTCGTAACATTTGTCATGTTGAAACTCTCAGAAAGAGAGTTCATCATGTTCCATCGTAACATGCTCCAAGTATACAGACGCCAAATCTCCTCTCTGTTGTCTGCACGCAGAGGAAACAGCAGCGCAGTGCGGTGAAGACTGCTCTTCCACCATGAAGACGAGGCAGACAAACGACACACTTCTGCAAATGGCCACTAGATGGCACTGTACTGTTGTGTTATTTCATTTCATTGTAAGAGCACACCCTACAGGCACACAGGTGCATGATTGGTTCACCCCTGCAGACAGGTATTAAAGCACAGGACACCTGGCCAGACTCTAAACTGCAGACTAACAGCACATTGTTATGAAACTAAGGTTAGGATTAGAGATGGGGTGAGGGAGGGTGAGCGCAGGGGTTATGTAAGAAAGGAGAATAAAGTGCTGTTACACAATGATAATGGGTGCGTTACACTGTACTTATGCTGCAGGTTGGGTAATAGAGAGTATTATCATCTTTCATTCACTCAGGGTTGTGCACACCACAAGGTGATGGCATTAGGCCATGCAGGCCCTTCCTAATGACATACTGGTAGAGGCTGGTTTAATTAACTATTATTAAATTGGCTTCAACAGATTTATTGCATACAGGGACAATGAGAAAATATCCTTTTCATTAAACTGCATTCAATTTACCAATGACTTTCAAGGTGAAATTATCATCTGCTTGCACCACCAAAAAATGAACACAACTGGCTGTTTGAGTTTTAAACAAAACCAGCAAGAACAACAGTCATAAATATCTCACCATAAAACGAGCAGAAGAGGTCTCTGAGGACATCTTTAAGTGGCCGCTCAGCCTAACCCTAGCCCTGACCTCTGACACCGACCTAAACCGGTTTAAAATGCACCGATGGAATTTGGTTAACATGGTCAATGATAGGAGCTGAATAGGCTAAGCAGAGAAGTACATGAGACAGAGGGGGGGAAAAAATCCATATTATAGATTTATAGCCTTGCTACAGACAAGCGTTCCTCATGAGAGGAAAGTAAAATGGGTTCGTTTGACCTGGTTAGCTTGCTGTGGCATAAGAGAGTCAAAGAGACCAGATGTTTTCCTTTAGTGTAAAATGCTTTAAGAACATTTTCACTGGTTCACTCTAGGCATTTCTCATCCTCTTCTTAACCCTGTCTCTTTACTTTACTTTCTTTCTTTAGTTACTTTCAATCCAACACTCTGTGTCACTCTGCCTTTAAGAAACACAAACTCAGAATTATATATATGATGGAATATTTCAAGAAACATCACGTAGATTTTTGCATTGATACTTTAACAGACCAACAACCACGCACCATGGACAGGAGACACCATGGACAGGAGTCACCACCATGGACAGGAGACTCGGCTCTCAAGCCAAAGAACCTTTATAATACACACTAAATGCTGTTGCATGTTTCGGGGGAAATTAGGGGGAAATATCAGTGTATTTCAAGGGAGATTAGGACGTGTTTTTTAAGTGTATACTGATCTGGGTGTTACGCAATTGCACTAAAGTGGTGAATGATGATCTAAAAACCCTGAGAGTAGTGGTTTAATGCTATTCATGCTCGTGCCCTAAAGAAAACTTCAGTGCATTTCAAAGTGCCCTTGTCTGGAAACCTAAATGTGCCACTGGCATTGTCATCCTGCCTGCGTGTGTAAGTAGTCCCTAAGCCCAACCGCTAGCAATCTAGGGCACTCTTATTTCCCTTGCATGCATTTCTGAGCTCTTGGAATTAAATAGTGCTTTACATTAAGGTTTCATTAATGTACATGAATTAAATGCAGTGCTTACCATTAATAAAACATTCAGCAGTACAGCACGTAATGTTACTTAATAGTTGTAAGGAATTGAATAATGTTAGCCTGCAGGTTATAGATGTAAGGAGCAATTTGTCAAGTAACATACAGTATACAAACCTTAAACTTTTGTACATAGTGATATGTCTGGTTTGTTAATATAGAAGTTCATGCTTTTTCTTATTCAAGTAATGCATCAACTAATGTTAGTGAAGTGAATCCAGTCACATGGAGGTGTGTGGATTTGGATTTCAGAGGCGTTTTGATACACATACATAGCACAGCATAGCATTAGCATAGCATAGCATTAGCATAGCATAGCATAGCATTAACTTCACACTTCCACATTACTGCCTGGCATGAGTGCCTAAAGATCTTCTACAACTTCACTGATATGACATAGTAAACAAAACAACCGGACCATACAATACAATACTGTACGCCGTACAATAAAAGCTCCCTCATTATCTAATTCATTCATTAATGAATGATCAGTCAATCGACGTCCAGTGAGGCAGTGCCATCTCCTGTGTCCAACACCTGAGCCAAACCCGATGCCAAATGTCCCCCGATTCTGGAGCGAACCAGGCCCTGGCCTGCTGCGTTCTGTGGGAATATGAGGCAGGAGCAGCGGCCCATGGGCCCATCGGCTCATTAACTACACAGACTGAGCAGATACCTGATGACTGAGCAGAGAGGCCTTCTCTTTAGAAAGGACCTGGTAAAGATGGGCCCAGCCGGTCCACACTTGCCCGTCTGCTGTTCAAAAAGAGAACCACATGCCAAAACCTACACATAAAGCATAAGCGTGATGAAGTCATAATGAAGTGTGTTTGTGTGAGTGAGAGAGAGAGAGAGCGTGAGTGTGTGTGTTTTTGTGTGTGTGTGTGTATGAGAGAGAGCGCAAGTGTTTGTGTTTGTCTGTGTGTGTGTGTGTGTGTGTGTGTGTGTGTGTGTGACTGCACAATGTGAGCGTAAGGGTTGATGTGTAAAAGGAACCACAGAAGCGGAGGGCAGTGAAGAGCTGAAGCGCCCCGGGGTTCATTTCACAAGTCATAGAGGCGGAAGAATGTGCTCAAGTCTCAAGAGATGAGTTTAAGTGTGCACAAATACACACAGACCACAGACACACACACACACACGCACACGTGCGCAGGCATGCTTAGAAGAGATCTAAAATATTTATGGCGGGGATAGAGACCATGGTGTACAGAATGACTGCTCTTACACACACACACACACACACACACACACTTACAGACTGACCTGCATTGAGAGATAACAGACACTAATCCGCCCTCTCAAATGAATGTTGCATGGCAGAACGGGCTGCACAAACACACATCATACACTCCGTTTATTCATGTTATTATTATTATTTTTATTGGTGCTGCATATGCAGTTATTATTCAACACTTGGCTTCCTTTCTAAACACTTGATGGCTGTCAGTCATACCTTTATATCAGGCATTTGTTTAAAGAAGCCTTCTGTAGCATATTTTTGATGCTGTTCTTCAAGCCACAGTTGTCAGCACGGCCTCTTGCACGCCTCTGACCACAGTGAGATCCAACCTTACATCGTCAATTTTGAGCTCTAGGCTGTTTAGTATTGCATTAGAGGGCAGTGTAGGATGACTGTACTGGGCTTCAGGCGTGAGTAATACCAACATTAGAAGCCAGAACCTGATGAGAGAGGGAGAGAGAGAGCGAGGTCACCCTCAGGGACATCCACAAGCCCGTCCGTCGGACGTATGCTGTTGCCATAGTGACCATGCTCTCAAACAGAAAACACAATCTCCTGATGCCTCTGATGTCTTGCCCTTTCTTTGTCAACATCCTGAGTCTAACAGGATCCTTTGAAGGGAGGGTTGTTGTTTTTTTTTGTAATCTGTAATCAAATACTGTAAAAAAAAAAAAAAACGACAAACTGACATCCAGCCAATCAAAACACCATGTCCCCTGTCTGTCCATCATACAGCCTTACTGAGGCAGCTTATCTGTGCAGAGCCCTTAGGGGGGAAAACTAAGGAATTTGGTAAATCACTTTTGTTGATGAATTTCAAAATAAAAAATGTAAACTTCAGTCTAAACCCACGTCTACAGCTTTAACATCAAACAGGATACCACGAGCTGTCTGAATACAGTTTTCCCCACCTCAGCCTGACGCCACTCTCTTCTACAGTATTCCATCCTAATATGCGCGTCATCAGTCCTGATGTATAGATCTGCTTTGGCATTGAATGCCATGTCCCTTCCTAGTCCCTAACATCACAGGGCTCATGGTAGCCTGGGCAATCTGGGGTCACGCCTGCTCCCTGGCAGTCATCGCCACGGAGATCCACTCCCGAGGCCACCCCAGTCGACGATGGGCCCACGCACACTCAATGCGACAGTTTCCGTGGCGCCACGTATCTACCCACTGACGCTGTTGCTGGGCAGTTCCAACCAACGGTGGTGATGTAGGGAGGGAATACAGACGGGCACGTGCACACGCATTTCCCGCAAAGCCCATGTGTATCGTTTGCTTTGGGTTCTCGAGCGATTATTCAGAACACAGCTACGTATGTGTTGTTGAAGAGAACCTCAGAACACAGCTATGTGTTGTTGAAGAAAACGTCAGAAGTCATCACAGAAAAATGCTCACATGTAAAATGCCCTCATGTTCACCCCTCAAAGATGGGAAGCAGACGGAGCATTTGGATGCATCTGGGCCCTTTAGATACATCTCTCCGTGCTCTGTCTACATGCTTGTTTGCGGTGCTCGTGTAATCACTTGGAATAGGAGCACAGCCTAAGTTCTACTGACAGCACCTCTGTACATACCACAAATCACCACCATATAAAAGTACAGGCCTAAGAGATATCAGCACCTGTGGCATATCAGAGGCGCTGTATGTTCACTGACAAATGTGTTCTTTTGGGCTTTCATAACCCTATGAAGGAAATAGTGTTTGGTCTACAGAGAGCACCTTTGGGGATGCGCACGTACACGTCCAGTTCTCACGGACATTAATAACTGATTCATATCAGAGGTGCAGCATATTTACTGTCAAGTATTCACACTGTATCACCACTCACCCATAGAGGTGAATCTGTTAGCTCACTGGTACTACATATTGAAAAGAAAAATCCCTGCAACACCAAACCCAACAGGCCAAATTCATTTATTTTCTACTGCTATTGTAATGGCGATGTTGTACTGTAATATTTTTTGTGATTGTTCTTCCCATAACAAAAAGGGCAGATAAAAGGTAGAAAAAAAAAAGAATCCCATCCACAGACAGGTTAGTGGGGGGTTCGCAAGGATGAGTGACAGCAGCACTCACCAACATGGCAGCTTCCAGAGGAGGTGCGGTTGGAGCAGGGACACGGCAGGCAAGCGTCCCTTACCCCCTCTCCAGGTCGGCGGTAGGACCCAGGCACACACTCCTCGCAGTTCTGGCCCTGTGTGTTACCCTGACAGTCCAGGCAGCCACCTAAAACACACACACACACACACACACAGAGACAGGCACACACACATACGCACATGAACATAGGACAATGTGACCTTCAGAGGCATAGTCAGAGTGCGGCAGCACAGGTGTATGTTTCTGTCAGAACAATAGGTGCTAGGCTCTCAACAGCAAGGCCGCACTGGATGATTGGATGTCAAAGCTAAATCAGGTTCACAGTGCTGACGCATTCGAGTTATCCAGAAAAGTCCACCTAGCAGTACTCTGATGTAATACAGATCTCATGTCCTCTACAAGAGAACATTCTAGGCCAGGTCTGCTTTGTAATGTGCCATTGTTCTAGTTTCACTCAAATGAGGACAGTAATAATCAAGGGGACAAGTGAATGCATGCATACACACTGAAGGAAGTCCCAACCACCTCTTAAATATGATGGTTATGGTTGTGGTTTTGTCCAAAGCAACTGATATTAGTATATGACCTACATAACCAGTATTATTATATATTTATGTGAATGTTAGTAGATGTAAGTACATGACATTAGTAGTTTATTTAATGTGTAACAAAAAGTGAGTAAAGGTTTTTCTTATTTGAAACCAGCTTTAGAGAGACCACCTGTGACACTATGGGAAGAATGGGCTCCAACACAGCTGTGTACTCTGACGACCACAGAAAGTGTGTGAGACATTATATTTACAGTGTGGACTGTGAACTGTGTGTGTGTGGGGTGTGAAAAGCCCTAATCCATTACAACAGACACACAGGAAGGCTCTTTTCTTTTCTTTCTTTCTTTCTTTTTTTTGTGGAGCGAAATCTGGAAGAGATAAATCCCGGCTGTGCTCAGGGCGCCTCGTCCCAGGAAAAAGGTTACCCAACAACCATCTGGACACAGATCCCATGGAGAGACAGATGGGCTCTGGGCTACCCTCCTCTAACACACACACACACACACACACATACAGACACACACACACACATACACACTCTCTCACACACACATACTTGAATGAACACATACATACGCACACACTTGAATTAACACATACATACACACACACACGCATGATTTAACACAAATACACTTCAATTACCAAAAACACAGAAATACTTCAATCGACTATCTCTTGAATAAACGTACACTCATGCATAGACATACTGAAACAAACACCAAAAGACACCGCCACATGCATATAGGTTGTTGAGTAACCTTTTCTAGGATTGGTTGAGGAACTGGTGCTCACAAGCTGTATGCAAGAATAAGCATATATATGCAGGAAGACCATTTTCACACAATAGGCATGGCTTCAGACCACATTCATAGACACATTTTGATGTTCAACTTTTTGGAGAAAAGCTTTATCTACTTAATTATGAATACAGACCTCTCCAAAGAAGTCTGCGGTCAGCCTGGTAGATTTACAGACCAAACCAACAGCAACAGCCTAGTGATACACTAGAGAACACTTCTACGCTAGAGGCAGTGAATGATGGTGGTAGATTCACCAGACTGCTCGGCTCACAGCTTGACCTCTGTGGCAGCAGTGACACAGCTCTGACTGCTGCTGACCTTACTGATGGCGGACTTATGGTAAGCACAGTCGATTGGCACAGATCAAAGTAGCATAGCGTGACAGCAAAACTGCAATCTGACCTCACTGCTGGTGGTGCGGACCTGATTGATACCAGCGCTGCAGGCACAGGATGAGGGCGAGTGTGAGGCGATGTGTGTAGTGGGGTGGATGGTGGTAGGGGCACCAGCTGACCTGAGGGTACGAGATGTTCTAATAGGAAGCTGCTTGCTTCTGACTCTCTCATCTCCTCCTCTCTCTTCTGATCCAGGCTTCTCCCCGTTAAAAGGGAGTG
>NC_045158.1:20714008-20754008 GCF_900700415.2 Clupea harengus | reverse complement strand
TAGGAAGAATCCACTGGCTCCAACGTTAATCTGCAGCATCATCTTTGACCCTAGCCTCTTCCATCTGTGTGTCAACGGCAGCCGTCTGCCTTTCAGCGGTCTGGGAACAGCAGTGTTTCTGAGGGGGAGCTGCTCACCTCCGGGTCTCTCCCCTGAAAGAAAGGCCGTGAGCCCAGACTCGACGCCCCATGCCCAAAGGGGATGTTGTGTGGGGGTGGGGAGGTGTGTGTTTGTGTGTTTCCTTTTCACTCCATGCCTCATCCGGCTCCCCTGGTCCCTTCATACTGTTAGCATTATGCTAAGCTAGGAACCAGAGGAGATCCGTGAGTCTTAGGCACCCCATGGCTCCAGTATTATCTCCTGTTTGTTTTGGGTTCCCCAGGGCGATCATTAGGTACAGGCACAGTGGGGGGGTGGGGGGGGCTTGATCTAGCCTCGGTGGTACTGTGTACTGTGTTTGTTGTGCAAAACAATTCACACAAACATGTATATGCATATAACACACACATACACAAACTGAATTAAAAAAGTCTTCTGTATTATTCAGATTACAAAGGATATTCATGCTCTAATGCACTCAAAGCATGGGACCAAATTGGAATATTATTGGCACATTATGAAGAGACAAAATCTTCTCCAAGGCCTTACATTGATCATCTCTGACCTTTAGAGGACCTTTAACCAGACAGGGGTCTATTGACAGCCAATTTGGACATCATTCATTTATCATTCTCTTTTGCTGTATCATGAAGAACTGGACAGAGTCCTGTAATACTGTCTGGAATGTCTGACTGACAGCACACAGCTCATATTTCTGTGTGTTTTTAGGTGAAACAGGTACAACCTTGGCACTGTTCTTAAGGAGTCAGGGTTTTTAAAAAAGCACCGACTACAGCTATGGAACCAGAACTATAGTTAGTGCTTTTTATTACATTCTGTACCACTAGTTTGAATATTATCGGCCCGGAAAGGTTCTTCCATGCCAAAAGTATCTCTACTGTTGCCACAGACAAATGTTCCATAGACGTCTTTCCGTATGGTTTATTCCCATTCCGTAGCATTAGGGAACACAGTGTTTGTGAGTGGAGCGGGTCAAAAGAACGGTTGCCACCCCCGCTGTGCTGAACCCTAGTGCGGTGTGGAGTCGACACAGGGACAAAAGGGGCACTGCTCGGTGCGGGCACCCCCAGTCGCTAGCGCTCTACCCAGAGCTCACATCACAGGGCCCAATGGCACCCCTGTTGGCGCACCTCCATGACACATCTCAGTCAGGGTAGGCCGTGTGTTTAGTCAGTAACTTTGTGAGAACATAGATTGATTAAAGGTAAAGGATTTAGCGCCTTGACCTGACATTGACCTGCACTGACCAAGAATCAAACCTGGGTCTACTGTTTGGAAGGCAGCAACGCTGACCACTGTGCAAAACACAAACGGGCGCAGACTATTTAGGGACTATCGACACAGATCCGTAGCAATAGTGTCATTCTTATCGCCACGGAATCCGTACCAATAGTCACTTCTTTTCAGAAATCCCTGCTTTGACGAGACCCTCCAAAAAGCCAATTACTTCCTCATCCTCTGACAAAAACAAGCAGGGATCTCCGCATTCCTCAGACAGCAGGTGACTGCACTAATCCCATCCTGCAGCACCACCACTATTCACAAAACCGTTTTTAAGTACGACAGAGACGAGACAGAAATCCATTTGAGAAAGTCGTCAGTACCACACTGAGGTCGGCTGTGCCCACAAACCGTGTGCCAGTGCCGTCTGACATCTTTAACCCGTAACCTGCAATCAGTGCCAGGAAAAGACAGAATCACTGAGAGTGTATGTTGTGGGGGTCTGAGAACCGGCTAATCTGTGTTAATCTGTGAGATTACCTACTGGGAGAGGGAGAGAGAGAGGGGAGAACTAGTCTGGGAGGGGCAGGGTGTGGGGGAGCTGGGAAGGTCTGGGACTCAGACAGTCTGAGAAGGATCACATTAGTATTTCTGGAGGAATGTGCTTAAACCTTTCCAAAACACGGGGAAAGCTCTGTGTGTCATAATATGCCCTGTCTGCCTCCCACTTGGCACACTGAAAGCGTTTAAAATGATTCCTTGCAAGATCTCTGCAAACATTTTGGGGTAAAAAACAATTGGCAATAGTAATAATGGTAAATATTACGGCCAAAGTTAAATGAACTTCTCTCCTCTTGTCAGATGACTGTGTGTACCACCACCCTCTAACATCAAAATCCATCAGCTCTAAGCAAGACGTAATGTCCAGGCAGGTCGAACTATTATGTGATGTATATTTACATGTATTCATTTAGCAGACGCCAAAGTGATTTATCCAACGTGACTTACAGCAGAGATATACATCTTCATTAGCAGCCTGCATGTGGCCCCTGGGCATCAAACCCATGGTGTTTTTGGCCCCTGGGCATCAAACCCATGGTGTTTTTGGCACCTTGGTCAACCAGTTTAGCCCCAGGAACACAATTCCACGGTGGAGAGAGGCCCAAACAGTATAGACCATGAACAATGAGTGAGAAAAGTCCAGAAATGGACAAAAATATGTTTAGTAGAGAAATCTGAACAGCTGGGGAGAGGATGGCATGAGCAAACCACCGCAAGAATTCTCCTCCAGATCAAAGAACGTTACATCTTCCCAGCCTTATAAAGGCATACTGGCAGGAAGTGAGGGAAACCGACATCGCTACAGTTAGCCATCCTGCGAGACAAATTCCTTACAATGGTCAGACCTAAAATATAGCTGCTATTTTCAGAGATGCGAAAACTGCTTTCTCTCTCCGTGAGTGTTATTTTGTGTGTGTGTGTGTGTGTGTGTGTGTGTGTGTGTGTGTGTGTGTGTGTGTGTGTGTGTGTGTGCGCGTGTGTGTGTACGTGTGCGTGTGCGCATGTGTTTGTGTGTCTGTCGCTCTACCACTCATAGAATCAAAATCAACCACAGCTTGATTGCCCCAAAAATGGAAATTAAAAGTTAATTACACAGAGCCAATGCCAGTGCTTTTTCTAGTGTTCCAAAAGCAGGAAGTGATCTGAACCTCTCTGACAGCTAAATGAGGAAGCCCGACAATAATATGGGAGAGCAAAGACTTTTGGGGAAACTGTAGAGAAAAATCGCCTGCAGGGTAAATTAGAGAGACAGGCACCGCCTGGCAGTGGAGCCCGTGTTCTGATTTCATTCACAAAAATGTCTTCTCCCACAGAAGAGAATCACAGTTTTAATTGCACCAGTTAAGGCCATTCAAGCCTTTCCTTTGAGTTGCCCGTACTGCAAAAATGCATTCATGCATATTTTACTCAATGTGGGGGCCAAGTTGGTCTCATTTAGCCGCAACTGGGTCTCCAACCTCATTTCAAGCCAAATGGATGCAACTTAGTCAGTATACTCAATAATGACAGCCACTCTTTGCAATCAGAGTCACATGGTAATGTAACATAGAGTAATGTAATACAGTGCCACAGAAATTCTGCTATGTTGATTTTGATGGTCATATTTGTGCGCCAGCAACAACAACTACATTTCCCACAATGCAATTTCCAGCATGGCCTTTCACCTGTCACAGAGTTCGTTGATGGCACCGAAGGAGTCACAGCCGCAGGGCAGACAGCCGCTGGTGCCGTTGGTGAAGTGGGCGTCCTCGCACACCTCACACTGCAGTCCAGCGTAGCCTGGCAGGCACAGACACTGGCCTGTGGAGGGGTCACAGTCCTCGGGGTCCTGCACACCCTCCCCACTGCAGTTACACACCAGTTCTGGAGAAGAAGGCAGAGACAGTCAAGTCAAAACACATTCACACTTACACAAATATACTCATGCATGCACTCACACGCACATGCACACACCCACGCAGATGCACACACACACACACACACACACACACAAGCATGCACACACGCACACACACACACACACACACACACACACACACACACACACACACACTTGCCATGCATCCATTACTTTCAGTACTGCAGTTCCCTAATTACCTCAGAGAGCTAGAGACTGAGAATAGAGAGAGATGAGGTGAAAGAAAGAGGCCAGCAAAGACAAAGCCATGGATAGATGGACAGAGACAGCAGAGTTAAAAATGCAACACATTCATTACTCTCCACTTCCCCATAAGGACACAGAGCTGTAACAAAATGCTGACAATGAGCTGGGCAAGAGGAAACTGAGCGCTTTGGTAAAGGGTGGGAGTGCCATTAAAGAATAGCGGAACACAGTGATGCCATACTTCCTACTGCAGTTGTTTTGGCAATGCCGAGGGAGTGGAGGTAACAAAGAGAGAGAGAGAGAGAGAGGGATGCATAGAAAAAGAGAGACACAAAAAATGACTCAGTCTCTCCTCTCTACTGCAGTTCTGCTGGCCCACGTACACCCACTACAATCTGTGGAGGCTGCACAGACCCAGCGCTTTCAAAATAACAGACAGGCAGCTAAGCTTGATGTATGCTGTGCCTCCTAATACTCAACTACAGGAAGTCAATCACCAACAACACTGCCAGGAATGTATGTAGCGTAGGCAGGACTGTATATGTACATGTATCATATGCATGTTACACATATGTAAGACACATAAGTAATGTGTTACTATGCATGTGTGCATGTGAACGTGCATATTTGTTGCGTTAGATATAAATGGCCGAAACAGGTGCAATCATTGAGTGACACACTACCTGAGCAAGGGTGCATTATGGACAATAAACTAACACAGGAAGTGCACTGGGCATAATGGAGTACAGTCCCTCTGATAGTAGATGAAGCCCACCCTTGTGTCATCTTTACTCTGGCGTGATGTCACTGTTTGAAAGAAAACCTCATCAGGCTTTTGATGGACACACTACTGAGCTTGGGAATCCAATTAAGATGCAGAGGGGCTGTAAGAAAATAGAACGTCCCTTATCTAGAAGACTACATCCCCCATAATCCTCTATTATAACTGCATTACCCATAATCCATCAATACTAAGCTGTTTAATCCTCATACACATCCCCCCCCCCCGACACAGATTGACAGATAAAAACATGAATCTATGTAAATAGATTTAAGAGGGAAGGACTCTTTGTAAACAGTCTAGTGGTATTGTTTAGGCAGTTAAAGGAGACAATGAGCAATGCAACCATACCAGCAGGTCCTCATGCCGAGAAAAACATAAAAAAAAACGTATCAACCGCATCTGACCAACCTGTCTGACTAGATCAAAGATACAGGTTTAAACCTACACGCAGGGAGGTTAGTTATCATAATAAAAATGATGAAAACCAAATGTGAGTCATCTGTTGATTTAATGCTACAAGGAATGTGAGAGTTTCTAGCATGTGTTGTGCGAAAGACATAGCAACTGGATGAAATATGTGTTCATATGAAATGAGAGCTGGGAGGAGGGGAAGACAGGTTGGAGAGAGAGAGAGAGAGAGAGAAAGAGGGAAAGAGAGAGAGAGAGAGAGAGGGAGAGAGAGCGAGAGAGTGGAAAAAAAGAGAGAGCAACAGAGTGAGGCTGGGAAAGAATACATTTCCAGAATTCTTCCATCCTCACTGCAAGAGCACTGGGAGATAGATATCTATCAATCTTCACTCCTTTCGTTCATTTGAACACGTTTCATTTGACCTCCTTTCTGCTCTTAGGCAAAAGCACACAAGGGATACTGGCCGGAAACACACACCAGTTGTTGGTTTGCGTTATACGGCTCTTAATAGAAATTCCTCAAGTGACTGACACACCGACTTGGATTGGGTTCTCTGTGAATGTGTTGATTTTCTGAACTGAGATTAGTCCAAGTGTGGCTGCGTATTTGAAACATCATTGAGTGATGTATAATAGAACAGATAATAATAACCACTGAGAATATTGGACAAGCCGATAATGCTGTGCACTCTTAGACCTGATGTAGCAGTGACACTGGTGGAGCCTAAACCTTTACGAATAAGTCTAACAGCCGCCCGAGAATATGAGAGACATGGTAAAACAGCTACTGTGACTACCAGACATGTGGTCCCCATAATCTCCCAAATGGTAATCTTGTCATGGAAAGGTCCACACCCTGGCATTGCTCTGACACCTGGGGTTAGGAAATCGACCAGGCATATCCACCAACTGTAAGTATGGGAATGGGGGTAGGCCATTGAGAACCATCTCAGGCAACGGGTCAGAGAAACCTGATTATCACACAGAACAACAAAAGGCTGGCAGACCTATTTGCATTAGAAGCCTAGTTCATTTACATTAAGAGCCCAGGAGGTATCAGTATAGCATATATGGCTAAAGTTGGAGATGCTTGTGGTTCAGATTTACACAGCTGAATCCAGAGTATGTTCCACGTACTTTATTACTGCTTTACTGCTGGAATAAAGACTGATTGCTGCATCAACCATGAGAAATATCCTTTTATTCTTACAAAGTGCATGTGCCATATGGTTCCCTTGATGAATGCAGGTTCATTCCTCAAGCTCCACTTTGATGAGGATACAGTAGAAAAGGCCAACAGAGGGACTGTCTCAGCCAACAATAAACATCATTAGAAAATATTTCCTTATCCAGTTGCCTACAAGAGGTGTCAGGGAATTCTAGTTAAATCATCTCCCCCAACTCCAAAAGGTTTGATGAAACCAGAATAGTTGTCAAGGATGTGACAAAATCCAAAATGTAGTGGGCCATAGATAAAGGAATGTAGAGAAGCGCTCAGAACATTATGCTCTGGCCTGTTACGCCACCCTGGTCGTGTGGTTTTCTTAACGAGATGGTCCAAATTTCAAACAGCATTAATGAATAGAATTAAATACACACATCTGATGCGAATAGGCAGTGTGAATGGGTGCTGCGTCAGCGGCAAATTCTGCCATCAATCAATAGCATGACATACATTTATCAACGAATCGACCGGTCAGCCCTGCCAATAATACTGATATTCACATTACATTAAAGAGGGTGTTGAAAAGCGTCACAATGACCAAAGACGACTATAAACAAAGACAAGTAGAAACCGAAAATCAAATTAAACATTTAGACATATAGGTGTGGTTGAATGAGAGGTGTGGTTTCGTTTTGTTTACAGTACAAATGTCGTTTTGTTGATGGTGGGGACCTGAGACAACTGCACTCACCTTGAGAATTCTCCGATGCAGGTATAAGTGGAGATCTCTCACTGTTTCCCTGCGACTTCTGCAGTGTTTTTGATTGTGGTGCAAGAAAGGGCACCGAGTCAGCTGATCTCCGGCCAGATATTTGTCGGTCAAAGACGGCAGGTAGCTCACCTACCGTCTGGGTAACTGAGACTGATGGTGTGGTGAGGTCTGTGGTTGGGGGCTCAACGGTAGTAACTGTTGTCCTGGCGACATGTGACGACGATGAACCAGTAGATAATATGGTAGGGGCTGGGGTGAGCCCGGAAAATCGAAAACGACCTGAATTCGCATCCGATAGGTAGGTCCGATCGCTGCTGTTCAGTCGCCCCAAAACGGTGTCGGAGACTTCACGATTATTTCGTACGATAGAGAACGCATTGTTGGAAATTATGCGTGGTGCCGCCTCAGATAACCCGATACATACAAATAAGATGATTGGAAACGTCGGGGATGTAAACATAATTAAGGGAAACCACCACATGTTAGTATCAGCTCTCCATGAAGTAACCTCCGTCTTTCGATATTCCAATATCCGCTACCTTATTTTAAACCAGATGTTATTCGGGCATAGTCCTTCAGGGATGTAGCCTACTCCACCATGTCTGCGCCGACAGCCTCTTTTCTGAATGGACAAGAAGCCACTGCAAGGTGTTTGGTCCAATTCCACCTCTCGTAAGAAGAGCCCTCACTTGAATGACGTGTATCTCAACCAATTGAAATTATGGGAGGGCTCAACGCACTTGCCTGATGTGTGTATTTTCTCTTCGCATTTAGTGCGCACTGTCAGGTAATTGGTTGATGTGAAGGTTTCTGCATGACACAAAGCATCAATCTTCAGTGCGCATTATTTGTGGTGTGACTACGCAATATAACATAATTATAACAAGCTATGCAGAAAAAATAGGAGAAATACTAGTTTATGGCAGCAAAAATAACAAAGATACGTACCATGATATCAGAATGTTTCCTGAATTATAATCATAGAAGCACAAATCAGGTCCACAGAGGAAATAAGAAAAACCAGACAAGCCCATTGCACCAAATCGGTTTGGTGAATCAAAAAACGCTCTCGTGTGGCAAGGCGCGGGATTGCATCATTACAAGACAAAGCTGACGTGCTGAACGTTTGCCATATTTTTCCTTGAAATAAATGATTGCCTCACTGGGTTACCAATGTGTTTACGGGTATAACGTATCTACCGATATGGGAACTTGGAAAGGATCACAGAAATGATTCAGACTATTTCGTGTAATACTATAAAGTGGAAATAACCTGCTGCTTAAAAGGAAGCATGTGGCAGAGTAGATTATATATTCTAAAATGACAACATGCATGGTGAGAGTCTGTAAATACATAGGGCACACACCAATTATCTGTTTACTGACAGGACATGCACCTATTGGCCTGTCTGCTGAAGAGGTAGACCTACAAGTGTAGTTTCTTCTTTTAGTTGTCAAATAGTAAAGTGACTTTAAAACTGCGGCGATGGTGTCAGCGAAATGTTTTTCCCAATATTGTATTATATGTAGGTGGTCAGATATTTCATGCTATCTTTTAGGCCCTCCGGTACAGAACAAATAAATGCAAATGCAATAAACTGGAACAGAGAAACAAGACATATAATAACACATAGCATACACAGTATAATTTTGCAAAACATCACCGTTATTATTAAAGTTGTTGAACGTCTGAAAGCTATATACAGACAATTAAACTGTTCTAAAATAATGTGCTTTATACAAATGAAATACCCCTATTCTGTTTAAATATGCTTCATATGGGTTGAAACATACAGTAGGTTTAAAGGTATTTTAGGTGGATTGTGGAAGACCGAAACACTGTTACAAACATTAAGTTTTACGATCCCGTGGCATTGCAGTTAGGGACAGTGTAACTACCTTGTATACTACTTTGGCTTAAACTGATAGATACAAAGTTGCACTTCTTTTCTGACTTCACCGTGTACAGGCTTCCGGATTCTCGGGTGTTTCTGCAACGTCAGTCATCAGTCATGTGTGGAAAGGGAGATTACGTGGTGCTGAAGTTAGGTCGCTAGCTGGCTAGCTAACTCGCTGTAAACATTTGAAAGCGGATACATCCAGCAGCAGTTTCGAGTCACATACCCAAGGAATTTGTTGACACCGATCATATTTGATAATACAATGGATAGCGGCATTCTGACAGTGTGTCGTGGCTCATATGGTGAGTGATTCCTAAATATTCGTAAAGGTTAGCTAAGCTATCATTCCTAGCTTGAATTGTTAACGTAAATTCCAGTTCCTTATGATACTGTGAATGCTAATACGATCTAAATTGAATTGGTAGCTAGGACCGTGAACTGTTATTTTTACTTACAGAGCGAAAACATGAATACATTCCTTGTCGATCATTTTCACAAGAGGATTGTCGCTCTAATTTCAGACACGGTCAGCTGATATCCAGTTTGTCAATTGTTATGTAGCTAGCTAGCTAGCTTCCGCTATATTTGGTCGGTGTAGCTTTTTCTGCTAGCCAGGTATCTAGATGTCTTCTTGCCAGGTCTTCAGTTTAGCCAGACACTTCTGTTTCACCTCGAGTTAGAACGGATGCTGCTAGCTGAAGAAGTAAACAAAGACACACAGTACAAGCCCTGTCTGTAGTTAGTAGTTCATCACGGTAGGTAATGTTATCAGCGAGCATTAGGCTGTTGTAGGCAAGCTAGATAAGGTTTAAAAAGCTTAAGAAGACGCATTGTTGATAGACTTGATGATGCTTGATGGCTAGTCATCTGATGCTAAAATTATATGTGTTGATGGTTAAGAGAGATGACAGTGCTAGCTAAATATAAGATGGTAAATATGATAACCTTTGCGTTCCTCCTGTTATTTGAATGGTACCTGGATTATTTAAAGGTTATCTATATCTATTTATACTCAAAGGTATCCCATTGGACAACTGTCATGGTGGTCAAATCTAATTGCACATTCTGTCTTAAAAGGCATTCGATCATGGGATTTATTTGCTCGTTAAGGTCATCGTTAAATCAGTGTTTTAAAGCAGACTTTCTTTGCAGTTCATCGTTAACAGTTAGTTGATTTGAGCGAATATTGTTGGTAATACACTCACAATCAACTACCCCCAATCCAGGCAGCATAAGCTTACATTCATGTCGATCAAATCAGGCTTTCCACAGACACTGACCGATAGTGATAATGTGTTTTATTTGCAGCGCAATAAGACACGTTGCAAAGATGAACCGACCATTAGCTGTGAGCAAAGTCTGCTCTGAAGGACTTGGGAGCCCGAAGGCACGTTAATGTGAGAGGATTACACACGGACACATCATACATCAACCCGCCAAGTAGAGTTGCCCCGAAGAGATGTTCGCTAAACTCAAGAAGAAGATAGCCGAGGAGGCAGCCACAGCCCCGCGATCAGGCGGGAGGATGCCCCGCTCTATGAGCAAGGAGTCCATCACCTCTGTGGGGGCAGACTCGGGAGACGACTTTGTGAGTGTGCTTTTTTTTGCTGTTTCTCTTTTCGGATAGGTCTTTCCCGAGTACGACCCGACTCTGTTGCTTTTTCAGTCTCTCTTACTTTTCCTCAGCAACTCCTTCACTTCGTCTCCCATCTTGTCGTTGGTCTTTGTAATGAAAAAGTTACGCCTCTATCTCATATCCTCACAAGCTTGTTTCACGTCCATTTTTTTTATGTGGACGTGGTTTTTATCTGTATCAAGACAACACTTTAATTACCCACTATATAACATGAATCACTGGTATATATGGCAGTTGCCTCAGTGCCAATCATGTATTCAGTCATGCAAGTAAAATCAAAGTGTAGGCTGTACACTTTATTTCTATAAATGCAGAATTAGCTCTACTGGTGGTTGTTGAAAAAAGGTGGGTGATCATTTTCATAGGAGCCCTTTAGTCTGCGTCATTGTAGAATGTAAGGAGCGGTCAAAGCTACCAGGAAACCAGTGTAACCAGAACCTTGTGACACTCTCTGTTTGACACATTCACACAGACACACACACACAAACACACACACACACACACACATTGACAGACAGACAGATGTGTACCAAAGACACACCACGCCCACATGTTAGTCACATGCTACTCATTGTCACTATATGTTAGGTGCTATTGTTAACACAGACATATCATGCGCACATATATTGATATTTCCACTAAACATGCACTACTGAAAAGTGAAATACAATCCCATTAGTATGCCAACCACATGAAACAGGTATGTACCACCACGTGCATACAGTACAGTACACAGTATCATTCAGTGATGCATTCACTTACTCAAACATTAGAAACAGACACCCAAGGCCCCACACACATTCTCACAAATTATAGGCCTATTTTTGGTGCCACAAAACAAAAGTGAGAGTTTTTCTGCATGTTCTGACTCTAACCAAGCTCAGAAAATGTTTGTCTCACCACGCACAAACACAGGCACACACACACACACACACACACACACACACAAACACAGGCACAGGCACACACACACACACACAGACACACACACACACACACAAGCTGCTTTGATCTACAGGTTTCAGATTTCGCTCTGAGCTGTCTTGAATTATTTAAGATGTTGATCAGATGGAGACAGCCCAACAGTGTTGCACTGGTTTGTACTCAAGCACAGATTAAGACGCCTCAACCCAAACCTCAAGAGGCCTATAGAGCCTCCCAGTAAGGTTGGACACGGTACTTTAGAGAGAATCTCATTTTATTTATTGTAATTTTTAGTGTTATTGTATTATTTGTAATGAGATTTCCGTGACAAAGTCAATTGGACTGCAAGGTATTGATCAGAGTTAAACACACATTGTCTTTGTAAAGTTGATTATTTCGGTATACTTTGGTATACTAAGTCAACTAAATAAACTTATTTTAACTGTGTTTGGATTGATTGATTTAGCACAGCAAAAATCAATCTGTCTGTTTTTCTCTTTCTGTTTCTCTCTTTGCCTCTCTGCCTTTCTCTCTCTCTGTTTGTGTGTGTGTGTGTGTGTGTGTGTGTGTGTGTGTGTGTGTGTGTGTGTGTCTGTCTGTCTGTCTCTGTTTTCACACACATTTCCTCAGGCCTCTGATGGCAGCAGTTCCAGGGATGACCTTCCATCACAGATCCTGCGCAAGAATGATCACATTCGCAAG
The DNA here is from genome assembly GCF_900700415.2 of Clupea harengus. Lineage (NCBI taxonomy): Eukaryota > Metazoa > Chordata > Actinopteri > Clupeiformes > Clupeidae > Clupea > Clupea harengus. Next base: position 20,741,710 of record NC_045158.1, on the reverse strand, counting down.
CTTGAGGCCAAACTTGCAGGTAACACACATTTACACGTACACAGGGACACGTAGGGAAAGAAAATGCATAAACACACACACACTTGCACAAACATAAAGTGGAGCCTATGCTTGAACAGTCCAACAGCATTTGAAATACTAGAAACATCATTTTTAAAGAGAAGTGTCTAGTTGCTCTTGTTGTGTTCAAGGTTCCCCACAGTATCACAAATAGCCTGGTCATACTTTCCAGCAAAATATGTTTCTCCTCTGTAATTCTGCATGGTGTGGTGTGGCTCTCTTCTGGGAGGATCTACTCCCTGGAGTGTTGAAGTTCTAGCTCTACTAGATAAACCTGACTCAGTCATCCTGTTCAGTAGCACTGTCTGGTGTAAGGGGTAAACCATATTAAGCTTGTCCTATGCACCCCCTGAGTCCCCCAGAATTCAGAATGTGAGTTTAACATCATTGTTAAAAGTGCCTGTGAATTCTACAGACAAGCATTCATGATTTGTTTTATTTTGTATTAAATTCTGTCAGATGCTAACTAAATATTACTGAATACTATGTTTTAGATTTGACCATACTAGAAATGTAATGCAATATATCATTACAAGTTAGACAATTTAACTGAACCTTATGTATAATTTTATGATCACATATCAATGACAACCTTAACAAGGGGATTTGAGGGGTTTCCCACATAAAGTCATTAGGTTTACATATAAATGTATTTTATGGTTTAGGTGTTGTTGGGTCCATCATAGATGACAAAAACCTAAACCTATCAGACCTCAATAGTGGAAAAGTTATAGGGTGCTAACAGATCCTGCAGCCTCTTAGCTAGTTTTCTCATTTTGCAAAGCCATTGGTTTCCCTTCATTATTTATCTGCTCAATCATGTTTATCCTTTTGTTTTCTCCCTCCTGTGTTTGTCCTCCCCGTCCCCCCGTCCTACTTTGCACCCTCATTCTCCTGCTACCCTCCTCTGTGTGTGTGCGTCTGCATGTGTGCGAGCGTTTGTGTGTCTGTGCGTTACTTGGCTGTTCTTATGCTATGTGGGTGGGTGCGTGTGTGCGTGTGTGCGTGTGTGTGCGTGTGTGTGTGTGTGTGTACGTGTGTGTGTCCGTGTGTGTCCCCTTCCCTCCCATCCATAGACTATGCAGAGCAGCTTCGGCTGTTGCAGAAGACCAAGGAGAAGCTTGAGATTGCATTAGAAACACACCAGGATTGTACGTACCTCAACTTCCTCCCATCTTCCTCCTCTGTCTCCTCTTCCTCACCTGTTTGTCCGCTATCCATATTTTTTACCCTGCCTACCCCTTCCCCGCTCTCATTTAACTGCACTGCCCCCATCCCCACCACACATAGAGGCAACTAAAACCCTCCGTCATTCAGGGACAGGGACTGAGAGCGAGAGCTCCACTACAGCCAAATTAATTTACTGAGCTGGGAGATGGAGGCCCTCTAGGACCTTTTTCCATTCCTCAGGCCAGTTCACATTCATCCGGCAAGATGAGGCAAAATGAGATGAGACAAAACAACGGACTTGTAGGACGTTGTAGAAGGCAGCTGAACGAAAGCTTACCTTACTGGTATTCATGAATACGGCTTTGTGCTTGTTAATACGTTTAAACAAAGTTAGAAAGCAGTCAGCATTCTTCATCTGGAGGCTGAGAATGGAAACACATTTAACCCTTTGAAGGCCTGTCCAACAACATCCACTCTTTTAACATCAGACTGCTGTTTTAAGCCTTCTTCAACCAACTGGCCTCATCTCAATGGATGTATGTTTACTGGCCAATGGGATTTTCTTTTCTGTCAATGGGATTTTCTACCTCCAGATATTTCAGTGGGATCACTCTCCCATTGATGTGTCTGGATGGATATAAACCCAAACCCAATACCATGGCTTGTTTCTGGGCCTTAATCAGATGATCTTGCCACAGACTTTAAGTGGCCTCTAATTGCATTGTTTTGGCAAACGTTGTGGTAGTTCTAAAAAAAATACACATAATGTACTGTGTGTGTTTTTGTTAGAAATCCCTGAATTGATCATGTCTTTCCTAGCTTAGAAGTATTGAAAATGTGAAGGTGCATTTTGCGTTTTTGGTCTAGAAGTATCACAGAAGTGGATTGAAATAGATGCTGCTATCTATGACTAACCTGCTTATGTAGATCCCTTCAATGTGTCTTTGGGTTTGGAGTATTCATTCAGGAACAGGTCATTTCAGGAAGCCAGCAGTGACCTCACTTGTTTGGTCCAAGAGTGCTTTCACTTTAATACAAACTAGATTTTTTCACTGAATTAAAATTTCTTGATGGGATTCCAACCCCCATGACTGCTAGGTGTCAAAAGTCAAAACCTATTAGAGTCCAAATGCCGTGTCTCCCTTTGTCTGCACAGCCTCCATGAGGAAACTGCAGGACCAGAATGAGTCCTATCAAACCAACAGAGCCAAAATGGCCGAGGGCATGGCTCTGGCCCTGGAGAAGAAAGACCAGGTGAGTAAGGTGTGCGTTGTGAGGTCAGAGAATGCCATTCTAGGAGATGTAGGCCATTCACTCAGCCTTTTGTCTTGTAGGAGTGGATGGAAAAGATGGCAGTGTTAGACCAGGTAAGTGTCTGCCATGGGGTTGCTAATGGATAATTGAAAGAGCAGCAATCAATCAATCAATCAATCAATCAATCGAATCAATCAATCGTCATGTAATAATCCTCACATGAAAGCACATACCATTTAAACGTTCTCATTGTTGGGACAGATATGGCCACAGGACACAATGACAGATTGATTTGAAATTCCTTGAACCTTACCCTCTGCTCTGTATGTGTTTTGTTCTCTCTCTCTCTCTTTGTTTCTCTGTCTCTCTCCATCTCAATCTCCCTCTCTCTCTCTTTCTCTCCCTCTCTCTCTGTCTCCATCTCTCTCTATCTCTCTCTCTCTCTGTCTCCATCTCTCTCTATCTCTCTCTTTCTCTCCCTCTCTCTCTGTCTCCATCTCCCTCTCTCTATATATATATCCGTCTCTCTCTCCCTCCCTCCCTCTCTCAGGAGAAGGCCACTCTCTCTGCGCGTCTGGCCGAGATGACGGAGCAGAGCCTGAGCCTGTTTCAGAAGAGGGACGATCTGGACGAGCTGGAGGGCTTCCAGCAGCAGGAACTGGCCAAAGTCAAACACATGGTACTGCAGCAGTGGCCTGCCCGGCCCAGACAGCCCCAGACAGGCCCACAGGCTCACATGTCACTCCCCACAGATCTCCAGATCTCCAGATCTCCGGTCCCATACACAGGCCACAGTCATGGACGGATTAAGAAACCACGGGCCCCTGGGCCTGGATATTTTGAAGGCCCCCCCCCCCGCGAAAAAAAAAATTGTGCGCCCGCAAAACACGCACGCACGCACACGCACACACAAACACAACCAATGTGTTGGATTTTACGGTCGAATTAGATACTTTGGCTATTGTATTGGGAAAGTAAACAGGTCAAAGTTTACTCTGTAACATCCACCTTCGGTGAGGTGTGCACTGCCCTGCTATTGTTTCTGACATTACATGTGACAGGGCAACAGCCGAGTGATTCTTTTCCAACTTGAAACGGATTAAGACCTACCTGAGGGGCAGCATGGGGCAGGAGAGGCTGAATGGGCTGGCTATCCTGTCCATTGAAAAATCAAATCATGCATCACCACTTTTATGTTTGAAAGACGTCGTCCGGCAGGTGTAGCCTACTGTGCCTGCTTGTAAGTCTTGACTTTCAGATTCTGCGCCTAAACTAACTATATCGTATCGTCTCATCACATGATCAAATAGAGACTTGACATTGGACAACAAGATACATATTACCCAGCAATCATCATTGCATATCTGTATATGACAAAAATAACAAAGAAAATAAGAAATTATTAATTTAATTGAATCGTTTTTTAATAGTTTCTATAGTGTATGTAAGATAAGCATACAGTATAATTTTGTTATAGATTGCTACTGACGATTCCCCCTAAAAATGATGAAAACCATGACAGAGACAGGTTTGCCATTTTGAGGGTATATATAGCATAAGGTATCCTGAGCAGTCCCAAAAAGTTATGCTTGATCACTGTCGCATTAATCTAGCTTTTTCTAACACAGCACAGGTACACTCAATTAAAGCCATTAGCAAATTAATAAAATACACCTTTTTCAACCACAAATAAGAGATACATAACAGCGACTTCACGCAGAGGCTCTGGCCTAGGGGCCCCCTGAGCTCATGGGCCCCTGGGCCTGGGCCCGGTAGGCCCGTTCGTTAATCCATCCCTGGCCACAGTGCAGAGAGCCTCAATGCCTCGTTCTGTGGACTTGGAACCCACAGCACTAAAATGTGCAGCATAGATGCAAAACATGAAATTTGAAATATAAGTATTCCCCATAGACCTCTTTTGTCCAAAGCGACGTACAAGAGAGAGAACAGTCAAGCTACGAGCAATAGAGACCTAGTGTAACAATAAATACTATTTTACGTAAGAAAAAGAAAAAAAGTGCAGGAATGTAACTGTGGTAAGTGCAAGTTAAGTACTAGTAGAAGTGTGAGTTAGGAAGGGAGGTGCTCTCTAAAGAGTTGGGTCTTCAAGAGCTTCTTAAAGGTAGAGAGGGACGCCCCTGCTCTGGTAGTGCTAGGCAGCTCGTTCCACCAATGCGGAACTACAAATGAGAATAGTCTACATTGCCGTACTTGTACAGACGGCAGTACTAAACCACGCTCATTAGACGAGCGCAGCATCCTGGGGGTAACATTTGCCCTTACAAGAGCTGTAGACTGCACCGTATGCATAGGACATGGTTATACACTGTTAGGGTTCACATGCACAGGTATGAATATGCACCATAGGGGCCCCACAGAATTGTATCTAGTGTGTCCATGCTAGAGCAGGGTCTGATCGAACAGTAGTGGGCACCCCCGGAGTAACCACATTGATTGCAGACTGCAGCAGCTGCGTTAAGTGTGTTTCGGATCATGGCTGGCCTGCCCTCGTTTGTCCAGGAAGGAAGCTGTCCTCAGAGGGAGAGACAGGTGCCAGTGTGTTTGGGGGCCAGGTGGTGTGTCTGGAGGGACAGGCAGGTGCCAGTGTGTTTGGGGGCCAGGTGGTGGGTCTGGCCAACACAGCGGCACTGTAGGCATCACTGCATAGTGCCAGTGTTCCCTGTAGTTCATTCAGTCTGTTTGCCCGCTTGAGATGAGTGTAGTGAAAGGGGAGACATTTAAAAATGTTTGGTGTTTTTTGCTATGTGTTTGTCATGCAGTGTTAGCACTACCTAAGATCAGCTTTGAATGGCATAAGTATGGGATAGTTTTCTCCTCCCCATACAGTAGTCTAGTCTTAAACACAGACACACTCTGAGACACACTCTGAGACACACTCTGAGACACACTCTGTCTGCCTGCCTGCGTCCTTCACTGTCAGAGACGCTGTGAGCTCCGTCTCACGAGGCTGGCTGATCCGAGATCACATCGCTCTCATCTATTATTCATCTGTCTCTCAAGCTCTTTTCTCTTATTCTATCTTCCTTTCTGTCTCTAGCTCTCTCTCACACACACACACTCTCTCTCTCACACGTACACACACACACACACACACACACACACACACACACACACACACACACACACACACAGTCCCTCATATCATCTGATCTCTAGGATGTTTTCTCTCATTCCTGTGTACATTTCTCCCATTCCCTCTATGATCTGATCTCTAGAACATAAATATGCCCTCTCATTCCCTCTATTATCTGATCTCTAGAACATAAATATGCCCTTTTATTCCCTCTATGATCTGATCTCTAGAACATAAATATGCCCTCTCATTCCTCTCTCTTTTTTGTGACCTCCCTGTTGGGGGAGGATCTAAATATCTTGAGTTTCCATAGAAACAGAGTGAAAGAGTTTGAATTTCGACCTTTCTGTCTCCTACCCGCTTCTCTCCTGCAGTTGCTGAAGCGAGAGGAGCAGTTGGGCCAGCAGGAGCGGAACCTCGAGCAGAAGGAGGGGGAGCTCCAGACGGCCACGCAGGCTTTGGCCGAAGCCCAGGGCAGGCTGCACGAGCTGGAGCAGGAGCATACAGAAAGCGGGAGGCTCAACACTGAGCTGAAGGCCGAGAGGTAGGAACAGGAACCCACAAGCATACGGCCACAGACAGCTGTGTGTTGTGGGGAATGGGCATCTAGTGAGTCTGCATCCTTCGACAAATCCAAACGAATGGGTGGCATTGAACTACACTACCTGCAGGCTATTCCTGTTCGCTTACTTAAAGCTGGAGTCTTAGAATAGTTTTTGTTGTTAATAGTTTGTGTGTGTGTGTGTGTGTGTGTGTGTGTGTGTGTGTAGGGAGGAACTGCTTCTGGTCCGAGAGGAGATGGAGCTTAAGGTCTCACAGCTGGAGACCAAAGAGCAGCAACTGCAGCAGCTCATCCAGCAGGTCTCTGAGGACTTCCAACAGGTGACACACACACACACACACACACACCTGCTCATGATACACACTCACATACAAACACACAGAGGGTCCTGTTCAAGTAGCTTGACGAGGAGTGATGTATCTAAAAAAAATTCAGTGTCTAGTTGAAAATGACCCTGATTTTGATCATGGTAGAACACTACTTCTCCTAAATATGTTACAGAAGTATAGGCTTGTTCATACATCAAAACCGATTGGCTACTGGAGAAATGCGTTGTACTTAAGTGTGTGTGTGTGTGTGTGTGTGTGTGTGTGTGTGTGTGTGTGTGTGTGTGTGTGTGTATATAGTCTCAGCAGACAACCCTGTCCCTGGAGAAGTCTCTGGCTGATCTGCAGAAGGAACACGAGGAGCTGAAACTGCAGCAAGAGCAGCACAGGCAGAAGGTGCGTCCAGCATCCCCAGTCCTCATGACCTCACGACCTCACTGACCTCATTGACCTGCTGATCACCACCACAGCTCCTACTTACTTCCTCTTAGCTGTTTGCTGAACTTCCCAGATCTCTTGTATGCACGCATGCACACACACACGCACACGCACACTCACTCACTCACTGACACAGTCACTCACTCACACACTCACACACACACACTCTCTTTCTCTCTTTATTTTTGTCTCTCCTTCTCTCTCTCTTGTTTCCTGTTTGTGTCGTTTTCTCTCTCCGTCTCTCACTGTCTCCCTCTCTCTGCAGACCCTGGTTGAGGAGGAGGAGAGGGAGCGTGTGCTGGGGAATCTGCAGGAGAAGGCCAGCTCTCTGCAGAGACGCCTAGAGAGTGACCTGTCTCAGGACGAGCACCTGCAGGAGCTGCTCAAGGAGGTGAGGGAGCACTGCACGCACACACACACACACGCACGCACACACACACACACTCACTCACATGCACGCTCTCACATGCACTCACTCACTCACACACACACACTCGCACGCACAAACTCACTCACTCACGCACACACGCACTCACTCACTCACACAAATTCACTCACGCACTCACTCACTCACACAAATTCACTCACGCACACACTCACTAACATACTCACACACACTAACGCACACACATACCACACAGAGAGTGCTGACCTTTGCTCATGTGCGTGTCAGAAATCGTTACTGGAGCAGAGGGTGGAGGAGGCGCGGGGGGAGCTGCTACAGGAGAGGACCTCACGCTCCAGCACAGTCAGCTCACAGGAGGCCCAGGTACCACACACACCCTTACCACCTAATACACACACTCACACACACACACACACACACACACACACACACACACACACACACACACACACACACACACACCCTTACCAACTAATACACACACTTACACACTCACAAACTAATACACAGTCACCAACTAACACACACACTCACCAACTAACACACACACTCACAAACTAATACACACACTCACAAACTAACACGCTTGCACCCATCTCTACCTTTAAATACACCTCTTCATCATCTGAGATGCATGTATGGTTTTTACTGATGTGTGGGGCAGCAAGCATAGTGTTGCCAAGGAGAGGGAGCTGATAATGGTTGTTAATGGCAGTGGTGATGTCTTTGTGGTCTCCTCAGATCTCCAGGTTAAACAGTAACGTTACTGAGCTGCAAACACTTCTCAGACACAAAGACGACTCAAATAAGGCCTACAGGGAGAGAACAGACGAACAGGTGTGTGTGTGTGTGTGTGTGTGTGTGTGTGTGTGTGTGTGTGTTTGTGTGTGTACATCTGTTACACACAGTATTGACAGCATCAAAGGTGTATATTTGTGAACTCCAGTGCATGTTTGATTGTGTGTGAGATGCTGTGAATGAAGGTGTTTGAGAATGTGTAGCCATCTGAAACCCCAGTCTCCATGTGTGTGTTACGCTGGGAATGATGCTAGGAATGACATTACTTGTGTGTATATATGCATGTGAGATGTAATGAATGGAGTTGTGTGTGCGTGTGTGTGTGAGAGCCTCATGCCTCACACAGCCCTCTCTACCTCTCTCCCTCCCTCAGATTGGCGCTCTGGAGCAGCAGGTCGAAAATTTCAGTCAGAAGCTGAGGAGTGCAGAGCTGCTACTGGCCGAGAGTGAAGCACACACACAGACTCTGGTAGAACACTAAACAGCCATGGTCCACAGCCCTGTGCTCTAACTTCCTATCACACCACAGACACACAGACATAGCAGTGTGCCCACGAGACGTGGGTCAACATTTCCTCACTTTCCCTATTGCTACTGAGAACCCACATGACGGTGAAGTGCAAATACACAGAGACACTGAAACAGATTCATGTATTCATGAGCCAAGTACACACACTGGTAGTGTTTGCACATTTGTCAGTTCAGTAATAGTCCAGAAAAAGGACAGAAAATTCAAAAGGAAAGAGTCTCCTGCCAGACTTTTACCTCTTCAGATTCCGATGCACTTTCCTTGAGCCATGTTGAACACAGCTAGAGCTGAACAGGGTGTTTTTTAAATGGAAAGAAATTCCCCTTCCACCATTTTCCACAGACTGAAGTTACTTAGTCATTCGCTGTCTCAGTTTCTCGCTCATTTCAGTCATTCCCTCTCACTTCCGCTCTCTCACTCAGTCTCTGAAAGAAAATAAAGGAGTGTACAAATTGAAAATGTTACAATAAGGAAATAGAAAATGTGTTGTCTACAGCCATTAACCTTTAGCATGTGTCATTTGATGACCCTTTAAGGCAGTACATAGAACCTCTTCATAACAGCTTGCTTTGGAGATGTGGTAGCATTAGCTTTGACCTCTGACGTGCACCCTGCTCTAATTGAACAGATGCATTGCTGTTGTTAGTTATAGCATTAGCTTGTCACCTGTGCCCTGAAGAAATGCGTTAGGGTCACCTTTAGCATTAGTGTCTGACGTAGGCCCAGGCGTGAAGAGATATTTTGGGTTTGCATTAGGGTGTTGGTTATTGTATGAATTGATGTTTTAATGTTTTTTTAATAACTCAATTAGCATTGCATTACAAAGACCTGACCTGTGCTTGGATGAGAATGAACCAACACAGTATTGTTATAATTAATAGCATTAGTATTATCAGTATCACTTGTTTAAGTGAAGTGCTCCGTTACCATTAGCGTTAGCGTCTGATCTCACCTTGAATGAGACTGAACAGATACAATATTGTCATCATCAGTGTTAGTATCTGACCCATGCCCATGTTAGCGTCTGACCCATGCCCTGGTGCCCCTGCAGCAGGCGGACTGGAGTGAGGAGCGTGAGCGGCTGCAGCAGCAGGTGGCCACTCAGAGGCAGCGGGGACTGGAGCGCTGCGCTCGACTGGAGGAGCAGCTCGCCGCACTGCGGACGCAGACAGACACCGAGCACGCGACAGCACAGGAGGCCAAGGTGCGTGACGGAATGACTGTGTGTGCGTGGATTTGTGGCTTATTCTACTTCCTTTCTGTGTCTGTGTGTCTGTGTGTCTGTGTGTCTGTGTGTCTGTGTGTGTGCGTGTGTGCGTGCGTGTGTGTGTGTTACCCAATATATATTGCATAATGTTTCTTTTGGGTACCAAACATCTTGTTTATTTTTACTATTTTGCTGACTCAGGCTGTATACTGGAATGAGGAGCTGTTTATTTTATTTCTCTGTCTCTGTTTTTGCTCCTCTTCCTCACTTTCGTCTTCCTCTTTTCTTCCTGTGTTTCTCTCTCTCTCTTCCTAATTTCTTTTTGTCTCTATCTCTCTGTCTCTCTATCTCTCTTTTTTTAACATTCTTCTTCCTCAGGTATTTCATTTCAGCAGCTGTATGTAACTGTAGCTCATCCTCTGTAATCATGAAATATATATGATGCAGTCAAGTCTCTCTCTCTCTCTAGTTCACCTCTGTATCCTCCTCCCTCTCAGCCTCTCTGCTCTCTTAACATCGTCATTCTTTCACTCTCCTGCAGTGTAATTCCTTGTTTTCTATCTCCCCTCACCCTCTCTCATCCCTCGTTTCTGTGGCCCTGTAGAGAGAGCTGGAGGAACAGAAGGCAGAGCTGCAGAGGCGGCATGAGGAGGTCGAGAGCTCACTACACACACGCACTCAGGAGCTGGAACAGGCCAGGGTAAAACACACATATCGCACAACTTACCTGGAACATACACATACACTAACTTACACACACACACACCTTGATTCATAACATCTCACACACACAGAAACTGGAACTGGAAAGTCAGGGTAACACATGTTGACACACAGACACAGGGTAATACACATCACAATATCCAGAATAACCCAGACATATACATGTTTTGAGATTAGCACAAAATATGAGTGTGTGTGTCACCGTGTGTGTCTCTTTGTCTGTGTGTGTGTGTGTGTGTGTGTGTGTGTGTGTGTGTGTGTGTGCAGGCGGATATGAGTAGCCGTCAGACAGTAAATGTGGAGATTGCCAAAGCGCTGGAGGACACCAGGAAACAAAAGGAGGAGCTACAACTCCAGGTCAGAACCTCACACTCTGGGGGAGCCGTAGTGCAGCGCTAACCATATACAGGTCCAGTACCCACGGCATCCCACACTATATACCGGTCCGGTACCCCAAGGGACCCACACTATATATGGCTCCAGTATCCACGGTATCCCACACTATATACGGGTCCAGTACCCACGGCATCCCACACCATAAAGGGGTCCAGTACCCACGGGGTCCCACACTATATATGGGTCCAGTACCCACGGCATCCCACTCTACTTCAGAGACTCCTCAGAATTCGTACGCTTGTTGATATTTTTGCACTAGAGGTGAACAATGTGTCTTCTCTCATAGGTGGGTGAGTTGACGGCCTCCCAGCAGACTCTACAGCAGGAGGTCTCTCAGCTCTCTGGGCAGCTGGCAGCGAAGGAGGCAGAAATCCAGGACCTTAAGGAAGGTAAACACTCACAGCCACTGAACCTTCACTTACGACAGAGGGCTATTTTCCCAGCGAACTGGGCTAAAACGCACTACACCATTATGCAAATGTAGGTTTCATTATTCCGTTAGGAGCCAAGCGTGGCGGAATGATGTCAACCGTGTGTATCTCTGGATGCATATTTGTAATTGTGTGTGTGTGTGTGTGTGTGGTTGTATCAGCTCTGAATGCTGCCCATGCTGAGACGGAGCAGATGAGAGCTCAGGCGGCAGAGAGGGACCAGGAACACGAGGCCCAACTGGCCGCTTTCAGACAGGAAGTGATCTCACAGACGGAGCAGCTCGACTCCTGCCAGTCAAGGGTAAGAAGCTAAGACTGCACATCCCCTAGAGAATGTCCTAGAGCCGAACACGCACTACCTGTTTGGTCTTTGAGAGTGTCTTCATTTCTATGGCCTGAGGGAAAGCAGCAGGTTCCCATTCTCACAGTGAAAGCATGACATTATTGCAAGTGACAACAAAGCCATATTCAAAGTCAAGTTCATAACAAAATCTCTTTTGAAAAAAATAAATCTCCCTAGTAAATTATTTCAGAGCAGTTTATGATCTCGGCATGTTGTTTGATTTCTGTTGCTCCTTTCATATGTGGAAACCGGTACATTGCCAGATTAAAACAACCTGGTATTCTCTATGTGTCTGACTTTTTGTAGCAGTGCTTTTGTTAACAAGTTGGATTCTCTTTCTTCAGATTTTTCAGATGACTTCTGTTGTCGTATATTTTGTCATTAATAAAAATGGTTCCTCTATGTGTGTCTTCTCTGCATGTTTTTAGATAGTATTGTCCTGATGTGGGTAGTAATGTGGTCTCTGTGTTGTTGTTGTGCAGGTATCTGACCTGCAGGGGGAGCTGGAGAGCATGAGTGTGCAGCTGCAGGGCCCAGAGGTCGGCGAGGGAGAGCAAAATGGTACAGTTACTGTGGATGACCTCGACCAGCTGCAGAAGATCAACAAGGACCTGGAACAGCAGCTTGGTGACAAGAACAAGGTGTGTGTGTACACGTGTGTGTGTGTACAGATGGACTTATCTGAGTCAAGCCTTAAAGCCCATAAGTAATATTAGTATTTGCTTTGTGCTACCCTGGCCAATGTTGTTGTTTGTGTCTGTGTTTGATCTCCAGACCATAAAACAGCTCCAGCAGAGGTTGGCTGAACTGAAGAGGACCTTACAGAAAGAGCTTGTAAGTGCCTTTCTATCCAAGTTAACCAGCATTGAAAATATTACCTATATTGTGGCATCACATCATTAGCATGGAGACACTTGACTTTTCTCTGTGTTTCTCTCTCTGAAGAAACTGAAGCCAGACACTGAGACCGATGGCAAAGAGAAGGTCCTGGAAGGCCGGGACAGGCTGGAGAGGCAGATGGACAGACCCAGCACAGAGGCCTCTGGCTCAGCCATGGCTCCCACTCTAGCCCCAGGCCCCAGCTATGCCTCTGGGTCATCGGGCACCACTGTTATCAACAGCTCTGACCTAACGGACTCGCGGGAGATCAACTTCGAGTACCTCAAACACGTGGTGCTCAAGTTCATGTCCTGCAGAGAGGCAGAGGTGAGACTGATGATTTCTGTCTGTTACCATAGAAACTCAAGTTGGATCTCTGCTGAAAGACATTTTTTGTTTGTGTTTCTTTATTGTTATTTTCTTCTTACTCAGTCAATGAGACATGCATGCTGAAAGCATTCTGAACTGCACTTACATCAATACTACTGTATAAGTAATATATGCCCCCCCGGCCTCTCTTTCCTCTGCCTCTCTTCTCCTCTGCCTCTCTTCCCTTCTCCTCTGCCTCTCTTTCTTCTGCCTCTCTTCTCTTCTCCTCTGCCTCTCTTCTCTTCTCCTCTGCCTCTTTTCTTCTCTGCATCTCTTTTTCTCTGCCTCCATCTGCAGGCGTTCCACCTTATAAGGGCTGTGTCAGTCCTGCTGCATTTCAGTCCAGAGGAAGAGGCCATGCTGAAACAGACACTTGAATACAAGGTAGCGTTGGTGTGTGTCTGTGTGTGTGTGTGTGTGTGTCAGTGTGATAGTGTTAGGGTTATTTTGTGTGTATTCCAATGCGTTCATGGAATCATCAACCAAAGCATGTAATTGCCAAGGAAAGCGTTTCCTGAAAGCATTGTTGAACAACTATCATTAACATGATAACATTCATTCAACATTCATCTTTGAACACTCCTCTCTCTCTGTCTATCTCTTGCTCTCTCTCTCTTCCATGATTATCATGGTGGTTGCTCCACGGCGCTTTAGAGAAACGCAGTCCAAAATGAGAGAGCCACACAAAAATGTCAGTCACATGTAATATTTCAGTGAACGGTTCCATCCAGCTAGAATTAAAAAGGAGTTTGGGACCATGCCAAGGAACTATGACCATTCACTCTCTTTGCAGTAGACCTAGAAAAAAAAAAAAATTCAGTGACTGGCTGTTTATTCACATACACTGCCTGACAGTCATGAGTCAATCTGTTGGCATGGGGGAAATACATCTCGCTAATTTGGGACCTCATTTGATAAGGAAATAATGTTGCGTCATGAAATCTATCCTGGATGTAAAAAAAAAACAATGTGAATTATTTGACATTTCTAATAAAATTGAAAAACATCAAATAATATTTAAATAAATGTTTTATTTTTAAATATTTGTATTAAATAAAATATTGCTGTTTCTCTCCTCTTAGATGTCATGGTTTGGCTCCAAGCCCTCTCCCAAAGGCACCATCCGCCCTTCCATCTCCGCATCCTCCAACTCCGCATCCATCATGTCCGCATCCCCCAACCACTGGAGCTGAGATGAAGAGAGAGCAGTCAGGAGGACGATGGAGGGATGGAGGGATACAGGGATACAGGGACAGAGACAAGGATGGATGAACGGAGAGTTTCCCCTTGCAGCTTTATAAGTCTGGCATCTGCCCTGTGGGGTCTTCTGAGTGTTTGTTGAACACCTCTGAAAGACTGGCCAACCTGTTGTCCTAACTTCTTTTTTTTCCTTTGTTTTTTTTTTGGTTTGTTTCTTAATTACATCTAAGAAGAGAGGAGAAAGCGGAGACCCGCCAGATCTACCAGAACACTAAACCTTTTCTGTTATTTATTTTGATTTAATTTGCGGTGATTTCGTTGGGAGTAAATGCAATCAGGTGTAAGCCGGCTCACCTGCCTGATGCAGAGGCCCTTCTTAGTTTTGCCTTCATTTCAAGATTTTTTTTATTCTCTCTTCCTAATATTTCCCGTCTGCTATACGCTCTCCGCTTCGGTCCTGCATTTGCTGCTTCTGGGGTGCGGAATTGCCTTGAAGACTGCCTTTCTCAGGACCCTGGGGTTCAAAGGCACACACACACACACACACCACATGGGAACTAAAAAAACTCAACATGGGCAGAGAACCTTCTTTTTTCCTCAACCAGGAGCGAGTGTCTAGCCTACCCTTGGAAACTAACATCCTATTTTGGCCGGCCTTTGTGTATCTGTACATAACAATACATTCCATATGACTATTTATATATGAATGAGTGTATATAAACGTCAGAGAGAATGATTTATAAATCACTAGATGTATATGGTTTTTTTTTGTTCCCCCTATTGCCTATGTCTGGTCTGTAAATGCAGTATTTTACATCATGTGTCTGTATAGAGGGGTGTGTGTGTGTGTGTGTGTGTGTGTGTGTGTGTGTGTGTGTGTGTGTGTGTGTGTGTGTGTGTGTGTGTGTGTGTGTGTGTGAGTGTGTGTGTGTGTGTGAGAGAGAGAGAGAGAGAGAGAGAGTGTGTGTGTGCGTCTGTGTGTGTGCGTATGTCTACACTAAATACAGGCTTTTTGGCGAGAGAATAGAATCTAAACGTCATTTTAATTGGCTGTGGTTTGTGCGAGTATGCATGCCTTACTTCGAGTGTCCGGGGATCTGTAAAAGACCAGCACAGCGATCAGCTCAAAGCCTTACGTGGCCAGGTGAAACCAATCAGACATCTTCATCCATCAGATATGAGAGGCTTTATTACCAAGTCAACTAGCATATGCCGCTAATCCCCGTGAACTCAATGTGCTAACAGACTGCTATGGTACATGAAGAACTATCATGACATCCAGATGGGTTAAAACTACCTCTCGTTTCACGTGTATGATGTTGTCAGTGCTATTCTTGCTGAGACTGTGCTAGTGTTTGTTCAGGCGAAGCGTGTTGTTATGTGACGGAAAAGTTTTATAATTGACTGGGAGGAGAGCTGTGCTTCGTGGTAAATGGTCTCATGTTCCTCATGTATGTAGCGTATTATGGAGATGACCGTCAAAAGACTAAAACTGAAACCCGGTACCACCAGGCTTCTTTTCTTTCTGGTTGTATTTTCCTTAGAAAAGATGATCTCTTTCTATAGAAAATGCAGAAGCATAAACAGGAAAACTGGTATGTTGTGACAAACTGTAAAAAAAAAAAAAGCACCAAGTTCAATGACAAAAGAACTGATGTTGTTGAAAAAAAGGCTGAACTGTAAACTGAAGTCTGTTTGTGGCACCTAGTTTATATCAAAAAGAACCAATGCTGTATTGTTGAACAGAAAACTCGTCTCATCCAACTGCACAAGCGTGAAGCTAACAATTTGCTGAGAATGACTGCAATTTTTTAAATAAAAAAGCTCACGGCATCCTAGCAATTACCACAACCCCACTAAATCATCATGGTTTATGACTGTCTGTGTCCAATTGAGTCCTTATCATATCAAATGCCACTACAAATGTCTGCAAATGGCTTTCTTTCTCTTTACGTTGGTCTTCAACATGTGTGGGTGTAGATTTCAATCTTTAAGTATTGATGCTCAATGCAATTTATTTTCTGCCCAGGGGCAGGTTTGTAGATATACCATCATCATCTTGGGTTTGATTAAAGAGATGTTTTTAATCCTGAAGTGCTTCCTTTTGATGTGTCTCTATGCTTGTGGGAGTCTGATCTAGTGGCGTACGTTCATGAAGGGAAACAATGATGACCCACTTTTTCAACATATATGGCACTTTATGGGCCTCATTTATAAAATGTTGCGTAGAAGCCATCCTTCATTTGAGCTAAGAACTTTTCTGAAATTATCGTAGGTGTGATTCAGAGAAAACGAACGTATGCACAAAAAAAGTGTACGCCAATCCTTCAATTATAAATCACAAATGATCGTGCAATTGTGCGCACCTGAATGTTCTCACATATCCGCCCTCAAAACGCCCCCCTAATGAATTTAATGAGCATATCAATTGAGTGCATTCTCAAGGCACAAACTCTCGGTGACAATGGCAAGTAAGAAAGAAACGTGTAAGAAAAATTATAGGGAGGCCCAAATCAATTTTCTGCTGAGGGAGGTGCAGATGCGGGCCAAGTTTGGAAACCTGTCTGGTGGCGTAATGCCAAAATCTAAGTATTTGGCCTGGCAAGGTGTTACCCAGGCTGTAAACGAGGTTGAGGGGCATCAAAGGACCCTGCCGGAGGTTAAAAAGAAATGGGCTGATTTAAAATTACACTCGAAAAAGCGCATTGCACAGCACATGTCGAAGTTGAGGAAGACAGGGGGTGGTGGAGCCACATCAACTCTCAGTCCAGAAAATGAGCGACTATGCTCCATAATTGGAGAGGATGCAGTAAAGGGTGTGCATGAGGAGGTCGATACGGACCTTTGGTCTGCAGGAGGTTCAGAAGGTATGTGATATTTGGTTTGGTCAAGTAAGTTTTGCTTATTGAATAATGAAACACTGTTGTAATTCTACACGTTTATTGGTGCAGACGAACAACCCATTCGAAGAGCTGGACATGGGAGTAGACGTGTCTTCGAAGCACCAGCAGCCGCACCTGCGGCACGAGCAGCACCAGAAGACACATCTGCGGCAGCAGCACCTGCTGCACCAGCATCGGGGCCTCGCCGGCCATCACCAGCTTCCTCTTCGGCCCATCATGGGAGGGTATTATCTGAGCCCGTCCTACAGACACAGGGGGGCTTAAATCAGTCTGTTGGTGAGGTTGTTGCCGAAATTCGGGAAGTGCGGCATGCTCTGGTTCAAATGAACCAAACTCGTCCGCTATTCCGGGTCCTTTGAACAAACTAACTAAATAAAACATTGTGAAGAAAATGTGAACATGTGTGCATTTATTCTTATCAACATGATTTACCTGTTGGTATAGTTGGTGAATCAGCTCCCGTCTTCTCAGCGCAGTGTTGTGCGTGTTCCAGCCAGCGGGGATGGGAGGGTGGTCATCTTGGTCCATGCGCATTTCGTATTCTGCTAGCTCTATGCCGTGGCTTACACAGATGTTGTGTAGCACACAACAGGCTAGGATGACCTGGCAAACCTTTTCGGGGTTTTATAGTAGACTCCCTCCCGATGCATCCAAACATCGCCACCTTCCCTTCAGCATGCCTATGCTGCGCTCCACTACCGACCGCGCACGGGCATGTGCTGTATGGGCTTCCTCGGCTGTTTGAGTGTGCACAATCGGGGTGAGAAGCCATGGCTTCAGAGGATAACCTCGGTCACCTGTTGGCGTAGAAATGATAAGGTTAGGCTACCTTAAGCACGCTCTAAAAAGCAAGAACCAAATTAGGCTACAATTTTTTGTAAGTGTTTACCTGGAAGCCAGCCGTCTCTGCCTGCTCCAGCCTCCAGTCGGTTCCCAACACTGCAATTACGCACGACGAAGGAGTCGTGCGTCTACCCTGGCCAGCGCGCAGCAGCGTTCAGGATCCCCATATGAGTATCACAAATGAGCTGCACATTTATTGAATTGAAGTTTTTCCTGTTAATATAGATGTACTCGTTCACATGTGGAGCATGGCAACATGAGTGCAGTCTAGCGCACCGATCACGTTTGGGAACCCTGTTTTATGCAGGAAATCCTATTTCACACTTCGCTGTTCCTGGGCACTGTATGGAAATGTAATAAACTGCGGACATAGACGGATAATACCGCGAAGAACATCGGACAACATTCTGCTTACCGATGACTGGGATATACCCGACCGGTCTCCAATTTCTCGTTGGAACGTTCCTGTAGCCAGGGACCCAAGAACAGACAAAACCTGAACCTGAACGGGTATGGCCTGGTTGCATCTGGTACCTGCTTATCAGCCATGCATCATCCTGTGCCAAAACGTCTGCGCGAACACGAAATACCCGTTCTCTCCTTATTGCCCGGTTGGCAATATCCTCTAACACCAATGCAGCCATATCTCCTACTGAAAACTACGACACTATCAGACTTTGTATAGGCTATAGATTGAGCGAAATGTTTTACACGTGTGGAATTAAAATGAATACCTATTAGACGTGTCAATTATTGACATGTATCAATTATTCAAATAGTTTTATGGATTTTATTGAGCGAAAATGTGGCCGTGGTGGTGGTGACGATGATGAAAGAGTTCCAAATTCCTGCAGTACTCCAGTATTGCCACAAGGAAATATGCTTACGCCAAGTTGCAACCTGACGTGGAGATACGTACTTTGCTACGTCAAAGATGTTTTTCATAAATCTGTACTTTTACGTGGATTTGATCGTACGGACACTCTAAGATCCAATCGGTGCGTAAGAACGTTTTATAAATGAGGCCCGATGTGTCATGAATTGACCTATGCTGCCACTGGTAACCAGTGTGTTCACGCTGATTCTGGTCGAGCTATCCATTATTTCTCATCAGTTGTGCCCAGTTCTACTGCAGAACTGTCCATTTACTACATTTGGTTGTAAATCCTCCCTATTCGTATCTAATGGACAGATAAGATGGAAGGTAACCACCTAATTTATGTTGCTCTCTTTTATTATCTGTTGACTTGAATGAGCTGTTATCTTAGTGTCCAATAGTCAAGACCAGTTTATGCCACTTCTACTAAATACAATGTAGTTGGGGCACTGCGTCAGCACATCAAAAGAACAAAATGGATCACTTAATAGAAACCACGAATGACAGTATCCATGAGATTTATTGCACCAGGCACTTCACAATATCTTCCCCCTGTGCCTAGTATAACCCCATTCAAATCCAACTCAACATTACATGGAAAAAAACATCCACCACCTCAGAAACTACTGATCTAGTATTTAAGCCACATTTCTCTCTCTCCACTGAGATCCTGGTCGGAGGGTGAAATGGGAGCACTGAACAGCGTTCCCTGCATCAGAGGCATCTTCGCGTAGAGTACATCCAGTCGGGTGGGTTGCAGCGCCTCCTTGTGGTAGCTGAGGAAGCAGTGGCACATTCAAGGAGGTCCCTGAGCTGGGTGTTCTCTTTCCAGCTCTCTGTCAGTCAGCCGGTCTCTTTTTTATTTTTTTTTGGTTTTATCCCTACTCACCACCATGAACGGAAAAGGCTGGGAACGCACCCACAGTTTGGTCAAATAACTCAAAAGAGGTAATCAACTGTTCACATTAAATACAACAGCCACAGACGTTGCCCTTCCCACCCCTCCCCCAACACACCCCGTCCATACCCCACACCCTCCCATCTTTGTCTCTCCCACCCCTTTTATATTTTTAATTAAAAAAAATATAGATATATAACAGTGTTCTGTTCATGACTCCAGAGAGTCTTGAGTGATGTATGATCTACATCACGGAGCTCTGGAGCTGAGCGGTTGCCTGGGAGACAGAAGACGTGTGGTGGGCCCCGCAGGTAGATCTCCATACAGATGCAGTCACTACAGAGGATCCTGTAGACCCCCTGCTGCACGGGGGCGCTGCGTGCTCAGACTGTTTTCCTTGCACTAAGAACACGCATGATGCAGCCCACACCTCCTGCAGCAAATGCCTGAGAGAGAGAGAGAGAGAGAGAGAGAGGAACACAGATGATGTTAGACAAGGTGGAACGCAAAGATGAGAAACAGAGAATGAGAAAAAAATCTGAGTACGGCAAGTCTCCATATAGACTTTGACTGCAGAAAGACATATGCACTCAATATTTTTATGTGAACTGCAACAACAGGAGCATGACCTCATCCGCAGAGTGCTAGTCTCGCAGAGCTCGACATATATTACAATTTACGTCTGTGAACAACCATGGATGAACTAGGTCTAAACCTGGGTGAGAACAATGTGTGTTTTCTGCATTTGAAAAAGTCTAAATTAATCTTTCTAATTCTGAACGCAGGGCTCAAAGTAGTGGCGCATATACACAGTAAACAGCAAAGGTGAGTGTTGAGGTGCCTTTGTGTAGTTGGGGGACCAACATCTGTCAAATAAGGGCCCACCTTCTCGTGCCACTGCAGTAGGACAGCACTGCTGTTGTCTGAGGGCTTCTCAAAGCCCCTGTAGATGTACTTCATCAGCAGGTCAACGCCATTTCTGTCCAGAGACTTCACAGCTGCCTCGATCTCACTGCTCTTGAAAGAGGTGAGCACTTTCAACACTACAGCCTGGGCCCTCTCCTAGAGACAGCGAGGAAGGGATGGCATGAGAGAGGAATTGAGAGAGAGAGAGAGAGAGAGAGAATTGAGACTGGTGCTGGCTTGTAATACCAGGATTGAATTATTATTCCTACTCAGAAGAAATGCTGCACTTCGGCACTGAGAAGAGTTAGCTAGATTTAATATATCAATGCTAATTAGCTGGCTTTATATTTCAAGACTCTCACCTTGACTGCTGCATTCTTCGAGTTGATTGGCGGGTTCTTGAGCACCAGGGTAAGGGCTGCCAGCATGTCCCCTGTGCATTACCACTGGTTAAGGAATGATCTGGGTATTTTCTTTTGAAACCAAACTTAGTGAAGAAAGAAGACATGAAATATTGAAAAAGACAACCAGCAGGCCCACACACTTGCACTGCTGACCAGCAATAATGTAATGAGCTATCTTTACTATTTTGTCTTACCCGCAACCATGTCTTATTCACACACACTGATGAGAGTCAGAGGAGATTTTTGATGTATTCTAACTGTGACTAAATAAGTTTCTTTCACAGAACACTATGGTGAGTGGGCCGTCTGGTCATCCAGTGCGTCATGCTCAACTGGGGACTTCCCATATCCCAACACAGACAATCTTCAAGGAAAATCTCCAGTCAGTCACACATCAAAGTTGCCCCTTTTCTCCCACAACACAAGAGTCAAAGCAGCTTTGATAATTTTGCTGGCAGCCAAACATCACAGGACCTCCTCAAAATACACAAGCTCGGTTCCTGAGTTGTATAACCATTTAATCAGTGTTAGCTTTTTTTTATGTCAATATGTAGGCCACATTAGTCTTTCCTCCTATTGTTGATGTCTTGATAAGTCGAGCAAATGCATGGGCCACTTAGGTAAGCAACTGAAGGGCCCACTTGCACCGGTGCCGACAAATAACCTCTGTAAACGTCTACCATGGGTGCAGCAGAACATAAGAGAGGACAATCCTATGTCTGTGACTGTGTGTCGTAGGCTAACTGAACAAAGAACAATTCATTAAAAGACAATGACATGCTGGCGTCAAATTCAGCGGAGAACGGACCTGGCCCCGCACTGAGTAGCGCCATTGTGTGCACAGTGAGTTTTATTTGACCATAAACAAGAGTCTGTTAACGTTTCAACCAGGTCTTACAACAGCGGAGGCCGAGAGAGGTTCGAGATTTTTACTGCTGCCAAAGGGCGGAAGAGAGAAATCACGGGGAAATAATTTAGCCTCCCTCCTCAACGCTAGGCAGTCATGAGGTTGATTGAAAGGAACGCGCATATATAGATCACCGTGATGACATGACTTCAGCCTCGCGGAATGCCGCCGGGGCATTCCACTACGCTCCAAACTGCAGGGAGAGGTCGAGCGCTGGCATGTCAGCCACAGGCACCGGTTCAATTAAGGCTACTCAATGAGTAACAAGAATGCGCTCAAATATTAGGCTGCGTCTGATTTATTGATTACTTTTGGCATAGGTTACGTGCCATTTCATTTCTCTTCCACATAGACTGATGAATCCCACGCAAGGTAAGCTCGTGGTGAAATCTAGTAGCCTACACCATGAGCAATAAGACTTAACGAAATGTGATTTTTTTTTTGTGCACACCACCCCAAGGCATATCAGTTATTCTCTATGTATTATCAATTACCCATCTTTAACGTAGAGGACTACAAATCCCTAATTCAAATGAATTTATGTGAGGACAACCGTACATATAATTTACTTCTCAATATGAGCAGACATCTCTGAGCAGTCACCTATAATTTGCTGATAGACACTGCCAAAGCTATTGTCAGAAGCTAGCAAATAATCTAAGAGATACACACATTCTCAAAGGATATTGCCTGATGAGGTTATCCACTTCGGCGGCATCGGGTCCTTGCTGTTCGGCCGACTCCTCTTGATCGTCCACAAATTTATTCTCGTCGTATTCGTCTATATCGACTCGCCTGAACCGGGACGATAGCGTGTTTTGGGCCATAAGGACAGGAGTCTCGGTAGAGACGCGTCTGATTGACGATTAGGGATGAAAATCTGATGCTATCCGTTCAGACGTGCAGCAGTCCAACCTCGCCCAGAAAAGACTGTCCCTGTAGATGGAAGGCTGTCTTGCAATTCCACTATGCAGCGTCTAGCTAACGCTAAGCTCGAGAGCTACTAACACCTGCCATGTCGTTGAGAGGGTGCAACTGTTACCTCCGTCTGCGTACAGTCATCACTGAGTGCATTCCTGCAGAGCGGACAAAATCTGACTGTAGCGGAAGCGGAACTGAGCTAATTGTGACAATGTGGAACAATGTTTCCGTTTCCCGTTCATTACAATTTACACTGTGCTAGATTCCAAAAACTGTCTGCAGTTACACGTAAGAAGAGTTGTGGTTATTCCCATTTTATAAATACATTTTTGGTGCAAAATTGTTATAATCTACTTGTCTACACTATGTTAGGCGTGCTTTGCCTGATCTGTAGACTAAATCCCTTTGGCATTTATACCATTTACTTGCTGCGCTTTATTTGGTTGTAGACATGTTTTAAATAGACTAAGGCTTTCAGTAGGCCTGATTTAAGATCTATCATCTATCATAATTTTTGGTTAATCATATTTCCTATTGATCTGTTAAAAAAATGATAAAGTACTGTCTTAAAAATCCTACAGAGGTCGCTACAGACAAGTTCAATAAGACAAAGTGCCCCCCCCCACACACACACATACACACACACACACGCACACACATACACACACCAATGCCACCACCAGATATCCATGCAGTTTTTATTAAAAAAAGAATGTGCTGACAATGTGCATCCATATTTTACATGATTAATGATTCTGTATATCTTGTGTGCAAACTGCTTCAGTTGTCTAGGAAGCTGCAAAAAATTAAATGCCTCTCCTGTCTATGGCTACAGCTATAACAGTAACTCTTAATTTTATGAAAACATGTGAGAGGTTTCACATAACCATTTAATGCTGGTGCACTCTGAATCTAAACTTTAGCTGACATCTAACTACACTGAGTGTTATTAAGTTTTAACACCACTTTTGCGATAGTCTCCACTATCAACAAAATATATCGGCCATCCATTGACATTTTTTGTATCTATATTGGCATAGACTTTCCTTCCTTACAACTCATCTTGGCGGGATTCCCCCTCAACACAGAATATCTCCCTCCGAGTGTCTCTAACATGGCCTGCCTCAAGCATGTTTTGATGTTTCCCTAACTCTGCTGTTCCAGCACTTGGGCTCCGTGTGCCAGTGGCTCTCGACCCCCTGCCTCCCTGTGCATCCGGCAGATGAAATAAATGAAATTACCTGCTGCTTCTCTTTTGTGACAGAGAGCGGGGCTTTGATTAGATCTAGCATTATTGAACCAAATAGCCCGCGGGGGTGATCCGTCTGTGCAGTGCGCTGGTGTGTTTACCCACCTTATCGGTGGCCAGCCAACATCCTCTCCGCGTTTCTCTCCCTCTCCTTGTTCAGAGAGCTACACAAATATTTGCTTTTGGTGTCCTTGGAGTTAGTTCCCACTTTCCTGACCCTGCAGGGACTAAGACCAGACCATGTGCTTCCAGGTTAGTGCGTGAGCATTTAGGTAGGTAGCCTACTCAAGTGGGATATCTCTGATCTTTTTAAAAAAGGGAGCAGCTTTCCAAGCAGTACAATAATGTCATTCAAAATTATTCATGAGCCACTTGTTGACTCTTTAAGAAGAGGAATTTAAATGGTAAGATGGCATGAGTTTAAACTGATAGTGAACTCTGTATTACGTGTGATGTACTTGACTTGGTACCTCATACCATTCATACCTCAGTCTAACAATACAGATCTAACTGGTTTCTTAGTGTGTGTGTGTGTGTGCGTTTGTTTGTGGCATGTGTGCTGTCAGTTTGAGTTACTCCACCTGCTGTTGTGAGCTTGCAGGACCCACACCCTCTTAATCTCCTGGGGCCCCTGCGGGCCCCACACAAGTGTCTTAGTGGTTTTTGTTTTGGAAACTGGGTCTACCCCAGTGGCCCTCACACCCAGCTGGGGCCCAGCCGGTACCCCTTCCCTCCGTGAACACTGGAGTCTGGATGTAGCCGAACTGCTTATTGTACCCTGTGGGGTATCTTTGGTGGTCCACAACCGAGCGGTTCTGGTGACTCGAGGGGGGTTCGTTAGGGGCCAGACTGCTTGTCTGACTCCACAGGCTCTTGCCTGATAGCCCGACCAAGTGGTGTAAAACGAAGGCAGGAAACACGTTGACGCGCGTTTGTTTGTCTCTGTCCGGGGGTACACAAGAAATGAAGTGGGGAGTCGGGTGCGTTCAGTGGGCCTAGCCCCCTCGATTGTGTTTTGGGGCCCTTTTTGGAGCTGGTTGCTTGTGGAAAAGCCCCTGGATCTTGCCTCTGTAGTTTTACCCCTCTCTCTCATTCTCCTTTTGTGCCCCCATGTGTACCTTGTTTTGTTTGAGACATTGTTTGAGTCAGTGCCTCGAATTCCATCGTTTCCTTCCACACCCTTCTGCGGTTTGGCCATCCATCGTTCCCACTGTCTGTTATCTTCATTGAGCCTGGCTTCACCGTCACATTTTTCACTGGTCAACATCAGCTCTTCTTCTTGAGACTGCTCATCCTCTCTTGACCTTTCAACCTCTGGTGACCTTTCAAAGGTCTCTGGTAACCTCTCGTCCTCATGTCCTGCCCCTCGTTGCTGGTTATTTGCGTTGCCGTTTCGCTCCTCCTCATCAAAACTTGCCTCCAGTGTACAGTCTGCTGGGGCATCTGTTGACTTCTGTTCGCTCTCCTCTGTAGTTCTTTGTGTTTCAGGACTGCCAAAGCCTCCCGGCAGCCTGGTGTTTGGACCCTGGTGATTTTCATCCTCTGCGTCTTGCTTTTGCCATGCAAATACCATGTCACCACTGGTGTTGCATTCTCGGTCATCCTTCACATATTTTGTCTCCTCTAATTGGTCGCTTCCTATGCCCTCTTCACCATCAAGATTTCCTGGATAATTTGTGGTGTCAGTCATACCATTGTCCTCTTTGGGTGTGCACCCTGAGTTGTCATGAGCTTCAGTCGTTTTGGAAATGTCCTTCGGTGTCTCGGTCGCTGTGTCGTCCTCATCGGATTTATCATCTCTCTCATGTTGTGACTGGCTGACTGCGATGTCTGGTACACCATTTGTTTCGGCCTCGCCCTCCGGACACCTGTTGATGCAAGAGCAGCGGTTACTGCTAAAACTGTTTCGGAGGGCAGACATTGCTTTATAGGACTGGAGTACTACCGTAAAACCACAGAGGAACTTCCCCCATTAAGCTGCCAACTTTATTAGTGGCATAATAAATAGTTATAGGCTGAAATACTGAAATGTCTGCGTGTGAGAAACGATGAGGATAATATTGGTCCCGTAAAAGGCTGAATGTCCTCTGGCAACTATCCCTCCCTCCAGTCACCTCTTACACCACCCTAGAGAGCAATGTTCAGACCGCAGAGATGGGTACAAGACATAGAGAGAGAGAGAGAGAGAGAGAGAGAGAGAGAGAGTGTGAGTGAGAGAGAGAGAGGGAGGGAATAGGGAGTATAAGGGAGGAGGATAAGAACAAGAGAGAAAATATGGGGATTTGGAGCTAGGGGAAGAGTGTGATGAAAATGTCAGATATGTCCAGAACGGCATGAAGCTGCAGGGCAGAAACGGCAACCATATAACATCATCCTCTGTAGCTGAATACACCCACACACACACAGACATAGACACACACACACACACACACACAGAGGGCTTGCATTCATTGCACAATCTGTCGTGCAGAGAACACACATGGACCATCTTATTTGTTCTTGTTAGAGATTTTTTTTCAATTCTTTTGAGCTCTAAACATTGTCTGGACCCTTTTTTTTCTCTTACAGTCATTCATCTGTCAGTATGACCCAATCTGAACGCACACATCCAACACATGCAGTCCAGGCTTCCTCATCGAGCAGAAATAACCTGAATATAAATACAACTGGCATGTGGTGTCAGAAAAATGGCCAAAATGATGTCGAAAGGCAGACACTCATATGTAAGGATTAAGATAAAGGGGCTGGTTATATGTAAGGATTGAGATAAAGCTCTTTCCACATTTGAGCTGAACTCTGTTTTGTTCGAAGCAGGACATTTACCACTTCTGTAAAGAAAAAACAATCTGTGCTGCTTCGCTTGTATATTTTCTGGGTTTCAATATGGAGTTTGAACCCCACATCAACCCAAACAAAGTGAAAATAAAACATTACCGTTACTGGCAACAAATTAAACTGCCAGAACCAAGGCTACAAACTCTGGACATTTACAAGGAAACCATCTAACTTACTGCTCTTGGGAGCTGCTATCATTCCTTATGCCAGTGTGCTGGCATAGAGCAGCAGGTCTGAGGGGTTGAGTAGTCAGATCATTTCCCAGGGGGGGTGTCGCTGCCCAGCCCAGCTGCCCTCTGCTTGGGAGCAGAGCCACCTGGAGGCCACACGATCCGCCCTGGAGCCCTGTGGAGCATGGCTCTTGTTGCCTGCTCTCTCTCTCTCCATCTCTCCCTCTCTCTCTCCCTCTCTCCCTCTCTCCCTCTCTCCCCCTCTCTCTCTCTCTCTCTCTCTCTCACTCTCTCCCTCTCTCTCGCTCTCACTCTCTCTGTGTCGGTCTCTCTTTGGGCTGCTCTCTGAGCTGAGATCAGCCTTTAAGATGGAAGTCTTAGGTACTCTGTGTTTAGAATTAGTACTTTGTGTTTCCTCTCAACAGGTGTCCTAACTTACTTGAGCTTGACTGTTGTTCCTCAATAGTGTGTTGCTTTGGATAAAAGCGCCTGCGAAATGAGTCGATCTAAATGTTAGGCGCCGCTGGTTAATATCTGCCACAGCACTGTTAGCTGCTCTCTGTGCTCTCTGGGCTGGATGCTGGAGTTCAACACTAGACTCAGG
>NC_045158.1:20685986-20713722 GCF_900700415.2 Clupea harengus | reverse complement strand
AGACCATGTGCTTCCAGGTTAGTGCGTGAGCATTTAGGTAGGTAGCCTACTCAAGTGGGATATCTCTGATCTTTTTAAAAAAGGGAGCAGCTTTCCAAGCAGTACAATAATGTCATTCAAAATTATTCATGAGCCACTTGTTGACTCTTTAAGAAGAGGAATTTAAATGGTAAGATGGCATGAGTTTAAACTGACAGTGAACTCTGTATTACGTGTGATGTACTTGACTTGGTACCTCATACCATTCATACCTCAGTCTAACAATACAGATCTGACTGGTTTCTTAGTGTGTGTGTGTGTGTGTGTGTGCGTTTGTTTGTGGCATGTGTGCTGTCAGTTTGAGTTACTCCACCTGCTGTTGTGAGCTTGCAGGACCCACACCCTCTTAATCTCCTGGGGCCCCTGCGGGCCCCACACAAGTGTCTTAGTGGTTTTTGTTTTGGAAACTGGGTCTACCCCAGTGGCCCTCACACCCAGCTGGGGCCCAGCCGGTACCCCTTCCCTCCGTGAACACTGGAGTCTGGATGTAGCCGAACTGCTTATTGTACCCTGTGGGGTATCTTTGGTGGTCCACAACCGAGCGGTTCTGGTGACTCGAGGGGGGTTCGTTAGGGGCCAGACTGCTTGTCTGACTCCACAGGCTCTTGCCTGATAGCCCGACCAAGTGGTGTAAAACGAAGGCAGGAAACACGTTGACGCGCGTTTGTTTGTCTCTGTCCGGGGGTACACAAGAAATGAAGTGGGGAGTCGGGTGCGTTCAGTGGGCCTAGCCCCCTCGATTGTGTTTTGGGGCCCTTTTTGGAGCTGGTTGCTTGTGGAAAAGCCCCTGGATCTTGCCTCTGTAGTTTTACCCCTCTCTCTCATTCTCCTTTTGTGCCCCCATGTGTACCTTGTTTTGTTTGAGACATTTTGGTTGTCGTCAGTGCCTCGAATTCCATCGTTTCCTTCCACACCCTTCTGCGGTTTGGCCATCCATCGTTCCCACTGTCTGTTATCCTCATTGAGCCTGGCTTCACCGTCACATTTTTCACTGGTCAACATCAGCTCTTCTTCTTGAGACTGCTCATCCTCTCTTGACCTTTCAACCTCTGGTGACCTTTCAAAGGTCTCTGGTAACCTCTCGTCCTCATGTCCTGCCCCTCGTTGCTGGTTATTTGCGTTGCCGTTTCGCTCCTCCTCATCAAAACTTGCCTCCAGTGTACAGTCTGCTGGGGCATTGGTTGACTTCTGTTCGCTCTCCTCTGTGGTTCTTTGTGTTTCAGGACTGCCAAAGCCTCCCGGCAGCCTGGTGTTTGGACCCTGGTGATTTTCATCCTCTGCGTCTTGCTTTTGCCATGCAAATACCATGTCACCACTGGTGTTGCATTCTCGGTCATCCTTCACATATTTTGTCTCCTCTAATTGGTCGCTTCCTATGCCCTCTTCACCATCAAGATTTCCTGGATAATTTGTGGTGTCAGTCATACCATTGTCCTCTTTGGGTGTGCACCCTGAGTTGTCATGAGCTTCAGTCGTTTTGGAAATGTCCTTCGGTGTCTCGGTCGCTGTGTCGTCCTCATCGGATTTATCATCTCTCTCATGTTGTGACTGGCTGACTGCGATGTCTGGTACACCATTTGTTTCGGCCTCGCCCTCCGGACACCTGTTGATGCAAGAGCAGCGGTTACTGCTAAAACTGTTTCGGAGGGCAGACATTGCTTTATAGGACTGGAGTACCACCGTAAAACCACAGAGGAACTTCCCCCATTAAGCTGCCAACTTTATTAGTGGCATAATAAATAGTTATAGGCTGAAATACTGAAATGTCTGCGTGTGAGAAACGATGAGGATAATATTGGTCCCGTAAAAGGCTGAATGTCCTCTGGCAACTATCCCTCCCTCCAGTCACCTCTTACACCACCCTAGAGAGCAATGTTCAGACCGCAGAGATGGGTACTAGACATACAGAAAGAGAGAGAGAGAGAGAGAGAGAGAGAAAGGGAAAGGGAATAGGGAGTATAAGGGAGGAGGATAAGAACAAGAGAGAAAATATGGGGATTTGGAGCTAGGGGAAGAGTGTGATGAAAATGTCAGATATGTCCAGAACGGCATGAAGCTGCAGGGCAGAAACGGCAACCATATAACATCATCCTCTGTAGCTGAATACACCCACACACACACAGACATAGACACACACACACACACACACACACACACACAGAGGGCTTGCATTCATTGCACAATCTGTCGTGCAGAGAACACACATGGACCATCTTATTTGTTCTTGTTAGAGCTCTAAACATTGTCTGAACCCTTTTTTTTCTCTTACAGTCATTCATCTGTCAGTATGACCCAATCTGAACGCACACATCCAACACATGCAGTCCAGGCTTCCTCATCGAGCAGAAATAACCTGAATATAAATACAACTGGCATGTGGTGTCAGAAAAATGGCCAAAATGATGTCGAAAGGCAGACACTCATATGTAAGGATTAAGATAAAGGGGCTGGTTATATGTAAGGATTGAGATAAAGCTCTTTCCACATTTGAGCTGAACTCTGTTTTGTTCGAAGCAGGACATTTACCACTTCTGTAAAGAAAAAACAATCTGTGCTGCTTCGCTTGTATATTTTCTGGGTTTCAATATGGAGTTTGAACCCCACATCAACCCAAACAAAGTGAAAATAAAACATTACCGTTACTGGCAACAAATTAAACTGCCAGAACCAAGGCTACAAACTCTGGACATTTACAAGGAAACCATCTAACTTACTGCTCTTGGGAGCTGCTATCATTCCTTATGCCAGTGTGCTGGCATAGAGCAGCAGGTCTGAGGGGTTGAGTAGTCAGATCATTTCCCAGGGGGGGTGTCGCTGCCCAGCCCAGCTGCCCTCTGCTTGGGAGCAGAGCCACCTGGAGGCCACACGATCCTCCCTGGAGCCCTGTGGAGCATGGCTCTTGTTGCCTGCTCTCTCTCTCCCTCTCTCCCTCTCTCTCTCTCTCTCTCTCTCTCTCTCTCTCTCTCTCCCTCCCTCTCTCTCTCTCTCTCTCTCTCTCTCTCTCTCTCTCTCACTCTCTCCCTCTCTCCCCCTCTCTCTCTCTCCCTCTCTCCCTCTCTCTCTCTCTCTCTCTCTCTCTCTCTCTCTCCATCTCTCCCTCTCTCTCTCTCTCACTCTCTCCCTCTCTCTCGCTCTCACTCTCTCTGTGTCGGCCTCTCTTTGGGCTGCTCTCTGAGCTGAGATCAGCCTTTAAGATGGAAGTCTACTCTGTGTTTAGAATTAGTACTTTGTGTTTCCTCTCAACAGGTGTCCTAACTTACTTGAGCTTGACTGTTGTTCCTCAATAGTGTGTTGCTTTGGATAAAAGCGCCTGCGAAATGAGTCGATCTAAATGTTAGGCGCCGCTGGTTAATATCTGCCACAGCACTGTTAGCTGCTCTCTGTGCTCTCTGGGCTGGATGCTGGAGTTCAACACTAGACTCAGGGCCACAGCGCTGTTAGCTGCTCTCTGGGCTGGATGCAGCTGGAGTTCAACACTAGACTCGGAGCAAAAAGCACTGTTAGCTGCTCTCTGTGCTCTCTGGATGCAGCTGGAGTTCAACACTAGACTCAGAGCAAAAAGCACTGTTAGCTGCTCTCTGTGCTCTCTGGATGCAGCTGGAGTTCAACACTAGACTCGGAGCAAAAAGGGGGAAGTCTGCAAGGAAGCCCTGGAGGAGCTGAAGAGAGTGTGATTAGGGCAAGGTCACAAGGTCTCTGAACCGACATTACAGTCCGTGCCCATTAATTCATCTAAGCGATGACAGGCTTGATTTCAGGCTTGGTGCACTGTTGATGGATCACTCAAGAGTCAGGGCATGTTGCAGGTTGTGTGACTGACATCATATAATGGATTGTACCTTGTTACGGTGACCTCATACCCTGCATTTGCAATTCATTTCCCCAGAAAACAACCCCACCCGTTAAGAAAAAAAAACATAAAATAAGTGTCTGCACCGCAGCTGACATTACAAAGGCCATCATACCCCCAATACCTCATACCTCGGCTCCGTGACCTCACCCCCCTCTGCGGTCTGCTCTTGTCCGTCATCAGGCTCGTTAGACGAGGGGATGTAGAGATGCAGTGCTGGGGGCAGGCGGGGCTGGCTGTGGCCGGCCTCTGGTACCCGCTGTCCCTCCACGATTTTGCCGCCTCTCATCGCCGGCCCGGTCCATACCACCCGACACCTGGGAGTTTCTCCACAGGCACACACACACACACACACACACGCACACATTCACACACACAGACACACACACACACACACACACACACACACACACACACACACACAAACACACATACACAAGAGATGATGTCAGACCAGCAGTTTGTAGGTTGATTGGTTGAATTGATCAGTTGGTTGTTTTACAGGGAGTAAGTAGACGTGTTCTCTTTGATCATTGACATTAAATAAGTTACATACACACACATACACACACACACACATATACAGTATATAATGGCAGCTGCATTTACATGTGACATACATTTCATCGTTCATGGATCATAACTCTCTTATCATCGTAATAGTGCGGTACAGTAGACATATTTGCTGTTTTTAGCTGACAAAGAAACAGATTTGTAGACATACATATTCAATAGTCAAAAACCAAAAAGAATTCTCAAAGCCAATACTCTGAACAGGAACCCCTTTGGTCAGTATCCAGTGAGCACATAAAGACTTTTCAGCCACTAACATTTGACCAATAATTAGTCCTCTTGTGCTTGAACACCCTCTGAGTTTGGGACCATTTTACGATGCAATGCTCTTTAACATACAGTGTTCCAGAAAACTCCACTTCCCATCTACCCATTTTGTTGAGAGTTCAGCTATGACTGTTCCAAGGGTCTGGGGTACAATCCCCAAAAGCATCTTTATCCCCCAAACGCATCTTGTGTTGCTACTACCAGAGGCAAGTGATGGTAAACCAGTTGTTTTTTTGTAACAATTTCCTTCAAGTATGAAGATTATAGCTCAGTACTATTTAAAACAAATGCATCCCTGACATATACGATGGCACATTCAAAAACATCTCAAATAAAAACCAAAACAGTTTTTACCACTGTTACTCTGGCATGGTGCTATGCAGCACTACAGAATGCTGAAGAGCTTCCTCCCAATGCGTGTCTATGTTTAAAGGTTTTTACTGTGGTGATGCAGGGCCTCTATAGCATCCCTAATTGCCTTAGATAAATGTTTGTTTTGAATGGCAGGGGAGAACTTAAGTGCGAGCGTGGCAAGCCTTCACTGGATCCCACACTAAACTCTGATCAAAGTGCCTTCTGAAGTGGTCGGTATGCAAAATAAACACTGTGGTCAGGCACGCAGTGAGACGCTGGTGGCATATTACCTCCAGATGCTGCACACGTCTGACAATGCTACAACTACAAATCCCACAGTGCACCTGTTTTTAAGGGTCAAAAGACAATGAACAAAGTAGAAAAACCTGCTGATATCCAACACACTAATGACATGAAATACATGCACTCTATAGCAGATATGTATGTAGATATGATAATGTCTCCTAGATGCTTACATTACCTCCTACAAGGCTCTGGCACCTGACTTGAGTATTAGACCCATAATGTAAACAGGTCTCTCATAAACTAACAGGAACAACTATGAACATTTCTGCCATGCCAGGCCCCAGTAAGTGGAAGGAAAGGCGCTGGTGTTAAAAGCACATGAAGAGTGTAGTTTTTGTTGTTGTTGTTGCCTTTAACAGAAACATGTTGATGATACAGTCCTATTCATACTGGCAGCAACAGAGCACATTCACTTAAACATGGGTACTCAACAGCACTTAAGCCTCCAGCAGTTTTTGCTTGTTATGATTCTCAATGGTAAATCACGATCAGGAAATTCCACTGGCTGGAGTTCACATGGCACGTCTTTCCCCTAAAAAGCACTCAGCCTTTCTCAAAATAGGAAGGAGACGGTAAACACAGAAATGAATAGAGCAGAAACTCTCTTTGAAATTGCTTCAGAAATGGACGGAAGACGCTGGGCTGGCCGCCATATGCCTCCTCGCTGTAGCATCTGCCAGACCATTCTCCTTTTAAAGAGCTAATTGAGTGGCGAGAGGTGGACCACAAAGGTTAAGTGGGGCTGGAAAAACATGTTGGTAATGACAAAGTCTGTGTCCTGAGTTTGAACCACTCTGTGTCATAAAGTCATCAGTGTGTTCACTTTGATGGTTCACTGCACAGCAAAGTAGGATATAATCTCTAAACTATACTAAGACATAAGAACAGGAATGTGAGTAAGGGAGTGAGTGATAGAGAGAGATAATAAAAGAGAGAAAGAGACAGAGATATCCATATTTATGCAGTGGTGAATTACAAAATGAAAAAGCCTCTAGTGATAGGATGTCACATGGGTGGGTGAACCTTGAGGGTGTTTTTATTTGTACAGCTCTGGTGACAGGTAATGGATGGTAAAGAATGAATGAATGCTAATATCTGCTATTACCTGGTGTGCTTACTGCCGGTTCGCTGAGTGTTAGCCCAGCGTTCCCGTCTGGAGGTGCTGTGTTGGGCCTGCTGGGCTGTGGCCTCCAGCCTCCAGCCCTGCCAACGCTGCCCAGGGAACTCCCTCGGCCCAATCTCATCTCCAAGCAGCTCTGAGGCCTCTCACTTACGTTCCCTCTCCTCAGGTTGGTAATTGGTCCCTCGCGAAGTTCCTCTTTCCCTCCTCTTCTAGCTATGCTACAGTGTGATCTGTCACTCTCCTGTCCTTTTCTCTCGTGGTGTTTAGGTCTTTCTCCTCTCTGTCTCTCTCCCCAAGAACTCTGAGGTCTTTTGCTCAGAATCAGTTCTCCTCTCCTCAAACCTCTCTGTGACCCCCCTCTCTCCTCTCCCATCCTCTCAACACTCACTGATCCCCCACTCTCCTCTTTCCCCCCCATACCACATTCCAGACTCCCCTTCTCCTCCTCTCTCCCACATACCTCTCTTGGTGATCCACCTGTCCCCTCTCTCTTTCCCTGACTGACACACGATATCTCTACACTCCCTCCCCTCCTCCAGCCACTCTGAGGTCTCCCGGCCTCCCCCCCCCCCCAACACCCCCCGTGGTCCCCATCTCGTCCCACGGGCTCTCTGAGGTTGCTCTCTCTCCTCTCCCCTCCCTCCATCGCAGCTGTGAGACCTCCATCTCCCTTCCCTCGGAGGAGACCCCTGCCAGCCACCACAGGGCCTCTGGAGCAGGGCGCACTGGACCCCACGAGCTGTGGAAAATGAGCACAGGCCAGGGCCTCTCTAACACAGTAATGACTACAAATTAAGTTTACTGCAGAATACTGAAGGTAAGGTTATGAAATGATACACTGGATGCCGCTGCGGTGCATGAAAGTAAACTATTTACAGGCATATGCACAGTAAACTTATGTAGCGGTTAGCTAAAATCATATAAACATTTTCTGGTTTAAGCCAAACATAAGTGCTTGAGATTCTAGGCTTGAATGACTCATTCGGTTATGCTCACTTCAGTCTGTTGTATCCAGAGGACATTTCATGTACAGCAGGAAAAACAAGGCACATGATGATATATGGCAGTAGACTAATGAAAATCTATAACTATGTCTTTGAATCATGTAGTGTTGTTTGCATTTGTTTTTTTGTTTAATTATTGCCAGAAATACTTATGCTTATGTGAGATCATGTGCAGGAAATGCATACCCTGTTCTCCAGTCCAACTATCTATTAATATGATTCACTAATTACAACAGTCATGGAATCTGAAGTTTTGATTGATGAGGATTTGCTTGTGGTGAAGCCCAGTGGATGTCTGGTACCTATAAGTGGACTGTTTGTACTGCTGGAAGTGCATAGGTCCATGGAAGCATGGAGTGATCCTCGCCGGAGCGTTGACTTTCCATTTGTGGATTTGCTGGGAAAAGCTGACCCGTGGATATGGATATGCTTCCCCACAGATAGCGGGAGAGAGCTCCTTATCCTGTTTGGAGTCGTTGAAGTGGGCCTTTGGAATCCTGATGTTAACCATTCCATGGAACTGGAGGTGATTTCCAAACCTGTGTTTGAAGACACTCGTTCTCTTTCAGTGATCACAACTGATTGCCCTTGATTGTAACCACTGCATCAAACAGTCCTCAAGATTTAACTGCAGGTATAATCTGCCCTTGGCATGTCATAGCATACCCAGTTTTGGTGGTCAATCTTCTGAACATGAAATGAGCACACCTGACCTCTGACTCATAGTACACAATGCAGGAGAGAGAGATTGATCATTCATGATGGAAGCAGACACACTAGCTATGTTCAACATGGCCTAACATGGGATCTAGCAGTGCCAGTGTGGATGAGGGATGAAGGTCTTCAGGTTTGAGGTCATAGCTACATGTCTTACGTGTGGGGAGGAAATCTCTGAGATGAAATGCAATCCAGGGGCTCTGTTGGAAGTCTGTTTTTTTTTTTTTGGTACTCGAACCAGTGATGTTCAAGTTTTTGAAAAGTTTAATGTATAACAGAATGTACATAGAGGGTGGATGGAATTGTACATGCAATCAGTACAGTCAGTTCTTTCAACATCAGTCAACCGAGCGGTCCGACTTAAAATTGATTTTTCTCTTACATTCCTCCGCAAACCGCTCTGACTCCATGAGCAAGCTGATCTTAGAGCCAAAGACCTTTAACAATTAAATTGAGTTTGAATGTTCTTGCTTAAAATATATGTTCTACATGAACCACGACCCACCACTTGGAGATGTATCTGTGTGCTGTGAACTCATTGTTGTTGGAGGTGCCACTTGTGGACAGCAGCCATTTTAAATGGTGACTATTTCTACAAGGAAACCTCTGGTAAAATGCGAATGTGTTTTTTCATCTTTGTAAGCACCGTCTTGATCACACATCCCATGAACTCTCTGCCCTCTATAGTCCTGAAAATAAACCCTTTTTTAATCATTGTCTTTTACCTTACACATAAATGAACCCTTTTTTAATCAGTGTTTTTTATGCTGCCAGTTTGGTTTGAAATCAAAAGAACCATAAAGATATCTCTCCAGCCCATAGCACTTAGTGGCTGCTGTCCAACACAATCTGGCCAGCCGATAGTCTGATCTAGGGTAGGAGCGTGGGTTAAAACTCCCTGGAGGTCTATCCACCCCTATAACTACTGAGCTAAGGTCTGTTGACCACCACTCTCCCGGCTCCTCTAATCTCTGAGTTCACCTTTTAGCCAGTGTGTCATTATGAAAACCCCAGGCCTCTCATCTAAACCCACTCAGAAAGGGTTTCAGGAAAGGAACGCTTGATGGACGGCAGCTCGGCTCTGAGTGGCACCAGAACCAGTAAGCAGGTGGGTGGGTAAAGCTCGATGTAAATGATAGATTTAAAACATACATACTCATAAGAG
This sequence comes from Clupea harengus, assembly GCF_900700415.2. Taxonomy (NCBI): domain Eukaryota; kingdom Metazoa; phylum Chordata; class Actinopteri; order Clupeiformes; family Clupeidae; genus Clupea; species Clupea harengus. The sequence goes on along the minus strand of NC_045158.1, from coordinate 20,704,324 downwards.
GTCCTATAGCTCAATGTAAATGATAGATTTAAACATACATACTCATAAGTTCCTATAACTCAATTGCCGGAGTGGGTTAGTACAGATGCCAAGGGCAGGAATTGTCCCTCTACCCTCTGTGTACCAAGGTCAAACATTTCACAACTGCCTCTGAGCTATAAACACTGGGTGAATACATTTTTTCTCCAGCATACTGTCACATGAAATAAAAAACATTTGCTAAACTGAGTGTCAACCACATTTCCCACCGGTGATTATGAAGAGTGAGTGAGACCAGGGAGAGCCTTACCTGTAACAGAGACAAAGAAGACCTCCACGTGCTCATGTGGTCCTGGGGTATTTGGTCTGAGTTTACTTCTTAGAGCCTGACACACATCTCTGTTTACAGTTCTTCCTTGTCAGCATGTTTCCTTGGAAACAGTGAGCAGGAGTTAAGCATTTGTTTGTGGTCTAGGAGCAAAGGTGTCACAAGCAAAGGGCCTGGTGTTCCCTTGGCAATGACAACAAAGACTTAGTGGCAGTGTGTGTGTGATGAGATGTGATCATATCTCGGTTAATAGTTAGCTGCTGTCGGTTAGCTACGTGAAAGAGAGAGCAACTTGCTTATCCACTTGAACAACAAAGTCCTGTCAGAATTTGGTACTACTTGGCAGCTAACACTGATTTCTCAAAATAACTAATCTTAATCTTATCTGAAAAATCATGTTTGTAACAGACACCTGGTTCCTCCTGGTGCAGAAACAGGATGACACGTCTGCCCTGCATGTAGTAGCAAGTACATCAGGCCCTTTACATACTCACTCGTCCCTAGCTCAGAATCTGAATCATGTCACAGTACTTTGTAGTGATGGGGCTGGTGACTGTAGAAGTGGCCTGTCCAACTGTTTGTACATTTAAATTGCAGAATGAGGAAGTGTTTGGCTTCCTTACTTTAATTACTTCCAGTCGTCCCTCTTGGAGATGTGCTGCCATGTTGATGAGCTCAGCTTCACCCAGGGACCTGTGAGTTTCTGTCTGGCTGTGGGAGTCCTGTGTGTGGCCACATGTTTTACAGTGGCAGGGGCTTGTGTAGTCTGTACCTGGTGGAGCACTTGTTTCTCTTGTGGCGCCTCCTCTGCAAGGCCTGTGGTGGGTCTCCAGTTCAAACCACAGTCACTCCTTCAGGGCAGGGCAGCACCCTGCCAGATCAGTCGAGACAGCATGTTCCAGGTTTTGAATTGAAAATACATGTTTGCTTTGGGGTCGACCATAGCTGGCATATATTAGCGCCTTTTTGACCCCCTGCTCAGAACTGCCGCAGACTGCTCATGACTGTCATGCATGCCAGGTGGTCCAGACATTCCCATAATATGGCCGACTGCTTGAATGTGGATGTGATCTAATCACAATGACAGTAGCACCATACTGCCATTTTGATATTATCACATCCAAATTCAAGCAGTTGGATCATGCAGTAATGTTTTTTACAGTAATGAAGTCATGCTCAGTGGCAAAAGAGTGGGTTTCAGCCCATACTGTCTGTCTGTCTGACCCTGTCTGTCTCTCTGTCTGTCTCTCTGTCTGTCTCTCTGTCTGTCTGTTTGTTTGTCTGTCCATCTGTTTGTTTTTATTTGGTCTCATTAAATACTTACGCTGGAGTCCTGCTAGCTCTAATGCCTTCTCCAGCCTGCGTAATGGACACTTAAATCTGATGCTCTGAGAGCCTCACACCAAGTGGAATGTCGTCACAGACTCCCCAGAGGCTGTTTTCGTTCGCTGTGGTGTTGTCTGTCTGGTCTGTCTGCCCGTCTGTCTGTCTGTCTGTCTGTCTGTCCAACTGTCCGCACCCTCTCTCAAACAGGCTCCTTAGGACCTTAGGCGATTTCTCTCCACAATTATAAACTTGGAAATCTCTGACACAATATCCTCAGAGAATGTGTTGGATAAGAATTTCAAGGCACAGTTTGGATTACATGTCATTTTGAGGCCCTGATACTTTGTCTGCATGGGAAGAGAGAGACAGAGAGCATGAGAAAGAGAAAGAGAGAGAGAGAGAGAGAGAGAGAGAGGAAGAAAGAAAGAAAGAAAGAAAGAAAGAAAGAGAGAGAGATAGAATATTTTGAGTTGGATCTTCCTCCAAACCACTAGTAAATATGACCAGACTGGATATCTTAAAAATCTCATATCTGTGGTCTCTATCTCTTGTTCTCTGGAACCCACTTGAAAACACTGCATGGGTCCTTGCCCTATCATGACCCTTATTTTGATACTGAAAAGTAGAACTCTTTCATCTTCAAATGGCACAAGCTTCAATGGGAAGTTGCCAAGCAGATATTGCAAACCACATTGCAAACCATATTCCTCTACCGTGTCTGGAACACTTTTATTGTAAGGATATATATATTTCTGTTATCCATCACAGGGCAATGAAGATGCATTTTATCATGTGAAGTGTGAATATAAAGCTACTTGATTACACCAAACACACATACACACAAACACTCACACACATACACTCACACTCATACTATAGCTCTTTACGGTAAGATTTGGGTCTGCATGTGTGTCAGTGCACTTATGACTAGGAAGTTGGACCATAAAACTCTTTGTGCCACACATTGGACAAAAGAGTTTTCCTTTCCTGTCAAAGGAAGTTGTGGTCAGCGCTGGCTTCACACTGTTTGTGCATGACTGTATGGTGTGTTTCTGATTCGGATGTTGACGGAACTGCTCCAGCAGTGACTATTTTTCATCTGGTAGTGTTGTTCGTAACTAGGCCCCTCCCAGGGCATCAGGTTAAAACTGACAGTCTTCATGTACTTACTTACTCTCAGTACCTTTGACAGCATCTTCTGTCAGATAGCAAGATGGCAGGATGGAATCAAGCCTAACAGACACACTTCCCACTCACACACCAGTAACGGCATATAGTTTTGATGCAGTAAAGACACCTAGTCCAAACCAGCATATCATGCAGTTAGGTTAATGATCAGAGGTTATGTTCCTAATGGGGAATTCCCCTTGTGGGGACAGGCACTCAGACTCTTCACTCTCAAGAAACTGAACTGACATTTGATGAAAATTAGATCAGAACTGACTGGGGAATGAACCCTGGTCTCTGCACAGTAGGGCTGTCACAAACCTGCTTGCCCACATAGTAGGGGAGGCTCTAGGGGTCTGGAAAAGGACTTCTGGGTTAGGGTTAGAATTTAGGCTGGGTTTAGGGTTAGCTCTGTAAATGGGACCAACGTCCAGAAATATAGGTTGGGATTCCTCAGATGGAAAAAAACTTCTACTGAGGGGTTAGGGGAAATGTAGTACAAATAAGACCTATCCACTGGTCAAGGAAGAGCTGTGAACTGAACAAACAGGCTTCAGGGTAGGCGTGGAGGACAGACATGTTGGGCCTAAGTGAAGACCTGAGGCAAAGAAAAGTAAATATGACACATAGCGTGAGCAATCTCATACTCTGTTGATACAGTAAGCAGGCAGTGATAGACTGGCCATATCATAACATTTTCTTTGGGGTGGTACTCTTGCTTGCTTTTAGGCTATCTAATTTTGCACACAGTACTGTACACAGCAGAGTGGGAAAGGAGTTCTGTATTTTCATTTTCTCCCTTAAAGCTACATGGAATGAGATTGGCATGGAGCAGAGCATGCAAGGTATAGGTGTTACAAGATGTGTGAGTGCCTGCATATGATTTATGATCCATTCTAGTCAGTCTCCTAAACCTCTTTGATTCAGTTCTGGCAGATACACATTTCTGTTGCGTGTCAACTGATATGAAGCGGGAGGGAAAAAAACGTTTTCAGCAAAGGTAACCAGTAACCATACAAAATAGCTAGGTCATTGAGTTGTGGTGTCAGAATTTAAGCATATGTTTAGATAAGTGAGCACTGTATCAGTTAAGCAGTATTCTATAATATTATGTTGTCTCAATTCCCATGGGTTTAAGTGAAATGAGCGAAGAAGCATGACATCGATGGTTTTTGCATGTTGCATTAAAGAGGGATTTGTGCATTTTGTACAGAAGGATCGTCAGGAGTAATACAAATCTTCACTTCAAACATTCGGATATTAGATTCATAACTTTTATTAATTCAGCACAAATTTAATCTAACATGTTGACGGAATCCTGTCATTTGCATCATTGTTTTATCACCAAATACTTTTGAACTTTTGAACTCCAGAGAATACAATTTTTTTTTAAAACAGAGAGGGGACTGAGTGAATGAGAGAGTGAGTGAATGAAAAGGAGAAGAGAGAGAGAGGGATATCGTCTCTGCATTATTTAAGCTGCTTGTCTTACTGCTGCCTTCTTGACATACTGTATAAGACTGGGAGCAGCCTCAGCCAACATCTGCACTGAGGAGAGGGCCTGTAAACGCTCTTTTTATTGACATCCCATCATTCTCTCTGCTGCAGATGGCCATGTGCACGGATCTATTTTCATCTGTGCATGTGTGTGTGTGTGTGTGCGTGTGTGTGTGTGTGTGAGAGAGAGATTATTTCAGGTGCAGGATATCCACATTGTATAATTTATGCAAAGTTGACCCCAACCTATAAAGTGAGTGTGTGTGTGTGTGTGTGTGTGTGTGTGTGTGTGTGTGTGTGTGTGTGTGTGTGTGTGTGTGTGTGTGTGTGTTGTCTTCCACAACTAATACAAGCCCTTAATACTCTCTGACACCTAAGGAGTTTGTGATTTATTAAGGAGGTTAGGGTTATCATATCCACAGCAAATCCAAAGGGTTCAGAAAACTTCACTCTCTCAGTCCTGTTATTTTAGGCCAGGATAATAGCAGTTCTGACCTCATACAGGATTAACATGTTAACATGTAAACAACTATTGTTTTTTTTGTCTAAATACATTTATTGTAATTCTAGATATCAAACTTCTTGAATGTAGTTTAGTCAAAGACAGCGGATGGCATTACAATTCTCCAACCCTCTGCTCAGGCCATATATGCACTGACGTCTACATAACAGTGTTCTCTTCACAGAGGGGCAACTCACTGTGCTCTCATATGCCACCCACTAGAGTACCCATACTGTGCTCTCATATGCCACCCACTAGAGTACCCATACTGTGCTCTCATATGCCACCCACTAGAGTACCCATACGTCTCATATGCCACCCACTAGAGTACCCATACTGTGCTCTCATATGCCACCCACTAGAGTACCCATACTGTGCTCTCATATGCCACCCACTAGAGTACCCATACGTTGTGCGTGTCAGTTCGTGAGGTAATCCAGTCTCCGGTTTCACAACTTGGCCAATCACCTGCTCAGTGGGTGAGGAGTGTCAGAGGACGTTCCGCAGGCTGCGGCACCACCACCACCATCACCACCACCAACCAACACCACCACCACCACCACCGCGCACATCTGCGAGTCGTTTCTCACACCGCGATTAACACATGGGAATCTGTCACATGCTTTGTTCAGTTTGCAGGGAAACATGACGAACGAGACAGTATGGATTACAGAAAGGGTTTTTGTCTTTCCCAGAGCTTAAACTCACTTTGACAGAAACGTCTCTGATGACGGATCACATTGTAGTGGGGTTTGAAGTTTTTAAAAAGCATTTCCAAACCTTGTAAGTGAGATGGGAGCAGAGTATGTTCATGTCCTTGATATTGTTCAAAACATTTCCAGTTAATTTCAGCATTTCCATGCTACTTTGACCGCTGCCAGGATCATATTTCAGATGTGAGATGCTGACAGAGAACAGTTTAAAGGGTCATTTTAGTACCCGCTGACATGGTGGTGTGTTATTCAAAACAACGGGTGAGAAAAAAACTGTCTTAACTTTTGATCGTAAAAGTAGTGTGAATTTTCATTGATTTCTTTTCCCTGACTTTTTTCCCAGAACCGGTCCTTCTCCATTCAGTAGCTGACGATGGAATGCGTCTGGTCCGGACCTGTGCATGCTAGATCCAGGCCCGAGCTGTTCTACTGTCAGGCAGCTATTATCTGCTAGAACTATCTGTTCTGTTCATGTTCTGCACTGCTGTTAACTAGTGTGTGTGTGTGTGTGTGTGTGTGTGTGTGTGTGTGTGTGTGTGTGTGCGTGTGCGTGTGTGTGTGTCTGTAGCATACATGAGAGTTTGGTGCTGGTTTGGTAACATCTGACAAGTGAGCAGATCAAGGTCTGCTGACAGTAGAGTTACAATCTGTACTTTCTTGGCCCTCATAACAGCCAATTCATATTTATCACATTAACACTTTAGGAAGAGACTCGCTTGTGTTTTATTTGGAACTTTGGAAGAATCTTCATCCGTATCTGTGCATCTGCACTGCTTTCCTCGTTAATGAGGAAGTGTTGTTGACAGGTCTGAGAATATGACTCAAGTGAGACATGGATTATATCTCTGTTTTTTGATTTGCTGAACAGTCACCTCCTGGGACCGTTGTCATGGCGATGCACATGTAGATGTATTAGCTCACTAGATCAGTATTTCATTACCAAGGGGGTTCCCATTTTCAGAGCACTGTCAAAAATGAATAAAATGAAGAAGGAATCATGATGAAAAGATGATTCATCATGATGTTCAGCCAACAATCAGAACATGAAAAAGTTCTCTCTTGCTCTCTCTCTCTCTCTCTCTCTCTCTCTCTCTCTCTCTCTCTCTCTCTTTCTTTCTCTCTTTTCCCTGTGTGTGTGTGTGTATGTATGTGTTGACCAGTTATGTTCCTTCGACCAGTACGCTCGGTGTGAGTGGTAGGACTTCCCTGGTGCTGCAGCACAATTCCTTTGGCCAGACTCCAGTTCTGTGTCAGTCAGTGGGTCCCTTTACCCAAACATCCTTCCATCTCCCGCTCTCTGCATCTCCCACTCTCTGCATATCTCTTCCCTTCATTTCTGACAACAAACCTCCCTCAAGTGTGGAAAACATTAAGCGACTCTAAAACTGTTTTATTGGCACTTCTGGTTTGAAAGAAAGATTGAAAGGGAAACATTCTCTTTTTTTGGTGTGTGTTCCACCTCTGCCTGCGTCTGGAAGTGATTTGCGCTGTTGGCCGTGAACGCTAATCCCCATGTCCGTCACATGTCATTGATAGGGAAATTGCCATCTCTGCAGCAGAGTCTAAGAAACATGGATGGGTTACATCATGATGGGGTGAAATGTGTGTTCGCTATATCCAGTGACTCGAATAATCAGCGCTAATGAAGGGTGAATTAACTTTGTGGACAGAGGTTTTGTTGACACTTAATAATCATGTTAATAAACAGTCTGTGTGTTTACAGTAAGTTTTCCATGACAACAGTCACATGTCCATTTTGTTTCAGCTGTCTACAAAGTGTCAATTTCAATATGGCAGCTAAGGATAAATATTGTTTTTGGGGGGTTTTCTTTTATGAATCCAATCATAAAAATAACCAATGCTAATCACTACATGAGTTCATTAGATCTCAGTCAGCTGCAGAAAATCTCCCTCAACCTCCCTCACTGATCATAAATCACCAAACCCTCCAAGAAGGCTACAAAAAAAATCCAAGTGTGTATCTAGAAAACCTTTACGGAACAAGTACGCCGGTATAGGAGGATATTTGTTCAGCTTTGGGGGGGCATTAATTGGCTTTCCCCTGGGCCTTTCCTGCCAAAGGTTCTGTTCTGTACTCGTTTGTTTTCACAGGAAGCTGTGTGTGTGTGTGTGTGTTATGCCTACACCCCTACACAGGATCCCAGGGTCCCCCTCGTAATCAGACGGAGTATGGCGGCGAGGGCCAAGGTCAAGTGACAATTATGAGTGTCAACACCGAAAATGTCCCCACGGCCTCGTTTGCCGCTAGTTACTCAATTAGAGGTTATAAATGGGCTGTCTGTTTGTTTGCAAGAGGTAAAGGCATACGCTTGATAATGGATCAGGGCTTGTTTTAATAGAGAGAGAGAAAGAAAGGGAGAGAGAGAAAGAGAAATGGAGGGAGAGGGAAAGAGAGAGGGAAAGAGAAAGAGATGGACAGAAAGAAAGAGAGAGAGGCAGGGGGAGAGAGGGACCAAGCTGTTGCAGTGAAGTGCACTTGCTAGACAGTGATGGAGGGTTAGCCATTGTAAGGCTTACAATGGCGTGCTTGAGAATGATTGAGCTTGTGTCAGGCCATGTCAGTGCCACCACTAAGGCCCATGATGGAGAGAGCGAGGCTTGACCAGAAAGGCCCAGGTCCGGTTGATGGATGCCGACAGAACCCGCAAAAGCAGTGTTTTTCAGAGATGGGGGAAGGGGGGGGGGACTTATTACCTCCACATTCCAGAGCTTGGCCTCCTTAGTAAGGATTGCGGTGTGGGGAGACGGCATCATGTTATTACATTTAGCAGCTAAAGTGATTGATTGAATCGGCAACCTGCTGTCAGCAATCTGTCCAGGAATCTGCTGCTGAGTGTTCTCGTTTGAGAGGGGCCTCGGAGCCGGGGAAGGTAGCATGCCATCACACAGTCGTCTGCTCTTTCTCTCACTGCTCGTTCTCTCTGCCAGTACCAATATGCCAAGACATTGGGGAGAACATTTGAGAACATCATGCCAAATATGCTCAACTGTTTCCCCAAACATGGAAGTCAGACACTGGTCAGGGTTTTTTGGGGGGGATTGTTTTCGACGTTTGGAGGTCAGATCAAGTCTGGAAATTCCCCTTCAGCGCACCTCCTTTTTATTGCTCTTTACCTCTTCGATCCAAACCCTCCTGAGTCTGTGCTAGGCACTGAGCTCACCGGAGCTTGGCCCGTCAATCACGCTGTCGTCCTCGGTTACACCACCGCACGACCCAGGGCCCTGGTGCTGTCTGGGCATCTGTGTTTCTGTAAGCCTTTAATGAGGAAAGTGAATGCAGAGATCCCAGCGTAGTCGTTTGTTTAGGGGCGTGTGTGTGTGTGTGTTGTGTGTGTGTGTGTGTGTGTGTGTGTGTGTGTGGTGTGTGTGTGTGTGTGTGTGTGTGTGAGTGTGTGTGTGTGTGTGTGTGTGTATGCCAGAGAAAGGGCTGGGTCCACTACGTACTGGATGATACATGCCTGCACCACTGTTATTGGAACAGATGAGGAGAACTTCAGAAGGGTCACGGACTATATAGTATGAGCCAACTCCGCAAATCAGCTCTCGCTCAGGAATCCATCTCTCCATCCCTGACCCCAGCTGTGCAGCTGTATAGTGGCACGGCCTGTGCGTTCAACCCCAACTTTTATGTTTTTGGCCCGAGACGAAGGCCAGTCGACTGCATGTCGTCTGAGGCAATCATGTTAAACTGGAGTTGACTGGTTCAAACCAGATCTGACAGATATATCATCATACACACTGTTGCTGTTGGATACTGGGTCAAAACAGATATTGTGGAAAAAATGAACAATGTAAACATGTGTTGTTGTTGTTGTTGTTGTTTATTTAAATAAAAATCGGTATAGAGTGACATCACCTGCATGTTGTAATTTGTTGATCTAAATTTGTGGAAAGGGTCTGGATTACAAGGAGTAAAGAAGGGATGACCTGACTAGAAAAAGAATTCAGCTCTGTCGCAGCTAGGCTGCATCGGTACATGTGAGAAAAAAAGCAGAAACTGTAAGCCCATCTTGCAGAGATGTATTTTCCCATACCCATGCAGGGAGTTGGGTTTCATACACAAAAGGCCCACATGAGGAAAGTGTTCAAAACAAGTACATCTGAACCTGAACTCCATCTGCGCAGCTGCTGGATGGTGGTCCCTGTGCTGATGACCCCCATCATGTTTTAGAGACGGAGGCCAGTCGGCTGCATGTCAAACGAGATCTGACAAGAGACCACTTTACTGTTGCTAACCAATGAAGATACCGGTATGAGCTGTATGGTCCAATTTGTTCATCCAAGTTGGTGTAAAAAGAGTGATTACTAGAAGAAAACCAGGAATGTTTTGTCAAGATAAAGTATTCTTTGCTGTAGTAGAAATACAATTGAATATACAGTTACGAAGTGGCGACTGTGAGTTCATATTGCTGAGATGTGTGTTCCATATACAAAAGACCCGCATTCCCCGCAAGTGTACAATACAAGTACATCTCTGACGTTCCGATGGGCTTCAAATGTTATGTTATAAACACCACATGCTAAGGCCACTATTTACCACCTGTTCCCATAGAGACAAACCCTTACAATGTGTCAGCTTCATCTACAGAGCACCAGAGAGAGCTGGGGGGAGGGGGGGGGGTTGGACACTGGTTAAATAAAAACACTGGAAAGTTCTTCTCATCTCCATCTTTGATCACAGATGAGTAAAGCCTTCAACAGGCCTCTGAAATCATTTTTGTTTATGGCCTCTCTGACTGTAAACCTGGACGACGCACAAAGTGAGCCTCAATCAGCCTGATTGGTTGGTTTATTTGTCTCCCATTAGGGCTCTGTTGCTCTTGGCCGAGAGAGGATGGAAACCATAGTGTGAGAAGCGCTTGAGTTATAGATTTGATGGGGCGTTGAGGGTGACGCCGCGTTCACAAAGGCGGTTTGCATGCGAAGAGGACTTTGCCCCAGTTAAATGCCTCTATTCTCACTCTACTCCAGTATTCTTTTCACTTAGGCGCTAAATGAAGTGCTTGCTGACATTCTTATTTTTAGATGTACATTTCCGACCCCCCACTGTAGTTTACCAGTCAACAGTCAGGCAATGGACTCAAGGCATTCAGCAGTGTTGCTTCCTGCTTTGGCATAGTAGGGCCGACTTGACTGGAGAACAGAGTATCCCACTTTGCATGAGTCTATTCTCATACTCACTCCTTATAAAATACACACATGTGCATGTCCACACACACACACACACACACACACACACACACACACACACACACACACACACACACACACACACACACACACAGACCATGATTTGCAAAAGTCGGTGACATCTCCTGGTCCCTGGACCAGCTGTGCATTGGACAGAAAGAAGCAGGTTTGGCCGATAACCATGAGGTGTCTGTCACACCCTGCGTTCTCTGCAGAGGTTCAGGCACGCAATGCCTGTGTTGTTAGGCTCTCCAGTGGCCTCAGAGGTTCAGACACGCCATGCCTGTGTTGTTAGGCTCCCTAGTGGCCTCAGAAAAGCTGGTCTTCATCACCACCCCTGGAAGAAGGCTCGGCCTGCATCACCACCACTGGAAGGAGGCTAGGTTGACACAATATGTAACATGTCTGGAATTGAGCGTGTGTTACATAGTCGGGTCAGACCTGGTTTATCAAGCCTCGCTTTGCTCCAGGGGTAGTGGGCAACTGATGAAGCGTAAAAAGAGTTCATACATTTCTTACCTTAAATGGAGGCAATAGCACCATAAAGAGGCAACCGTCAGAATCAAAGTAAGGGGGAGGGGATGTCAGGGAAACTCCCTCTCATTTTACAGAGTGGATGAATGCATGGCAACAGAAATATGAATCCACTGCATAAATACCTTCACTTGAGGTTTATACATGCCAGTGGAAAATCTGATCTAAATCAATAAAAGTAAACTTCAGTATCTTGTTTTGACGGAACTTTTATTTTCATACAAAATTTGCCATCATAGCATATTCTTTGTAGCTGAGATGATTGTTATTGACCATAATCCTTATTTTTTCTCTGAAAGCATTAATCAATAATCATGATATAAAAATGCAGTTGACTTTAGGGTATTTTATAAATATTAGATAGTGAATTAGACCAGATAATTGGTGTTACATATAGGAAGTATGTATGCAGATATTTACATAAACAGGAACATTTTACACAGCATGTTATGCTGATTGAAATATGCATGCAATATTGAGATGTTGAAATACACACTGTACACATAAATTGCTTAACATCTGACCAAGATGTAATGATTTGACAAAAATGACAAAAATGAAACTTGTATATCCTTCCAAGATGTAGTCATCCCAAAACAAATAGAAACATAAATGCCAAAAGGTAGCAATAATGTGTTTAACTAAAAAAACAACAGACAAAACAACCAAAACAAAACCAAATGTACATCTTTCAGCTGCTGACTAAATTTGAGTCTGTCTCATTTTAAAATGAGATAAAGGGAATTCCCCACAAGGGGAATCATATTTATTATTTTATTGTTTATCCTACCACTCATTTTATTGTATTCCTTCAGATCCATTCGCCTCCATGGACGTATGTTTGTGTTGGTAAATATATCATCTATTACAGGCGTTTCTATTCATTTTTCTGTCCTCCATCCTCTTTTTAACACTTTTAGATTTGACTTGCTTATGTCCATATTTATTTGTCTTGACCATTTTCTTTTTTACCTATATATATTAGTATTAGCTTTTGTTCATCTATCTCTGTCTTTAATTCTTTCACTTGTATTGATTTTATAGTCCTATATATATTTTATGTTTTATATGTTTTAGTCTCTTTTATCCTTTTCATTTTGTTCATCCTTGACTGGAAAGCACTTTGGAACTCCTGTTCTTTATAAATGTCCTGTATAAATAAATGTGACTTCGCTTGATATTATACAGTACATAATGAATTTCCTTGCATTAAAAGTCAGGACTTCTGCACCACCAAAAGTTCCTTAAAAGAGTTCAGGAGGTCTGTGTCTGTCGTTTCCGCTGCAGGCCGACTGGCTGATGTTTGGGAAGGCTCTAGTCCCCCTTCACTGTCCCACGAAGTTAAGTGTGTAGGTGAGCTGGTGGCCGTTGTCCCAGGCGTAGAGCACCTTCTCCTTGGGGTTGTAGTCCACCTGTGTGGTGAAGGCGTACAGGTTTGTGAAGGGCAGCCGCGGCGCCGCCTCCGTGCCCGTGTGCGTGTCGTAGGCGTACGCCACCTCGCCCTCCCGCTGGTTGTAGGTGTCCACCGCGTACAGCACGCCGCACACCAGGAAGCAGTTGCCGTAGGAGTTGCGGCGCAGGCCCGTGCGGTAGGTGGTCTCCTTGCGCATGGTCAGGTCGCCCGGGTCCAGCTTGCTGACCACGATGACCTCGTGCTGGCTGCCATAGTCGTAGTCCAGCGCCGGGTAGATGACCCACAGGCCGCTCTCGTCCACGGCGAAGTCGATGTCGGAGTGGCCGCGCCACTTCCAGGGAGTGGTGTCCTCGTAGACGGCGTCGTGCAGCAGCGTCCAGGCCGCCACGTAGCGCATCTTCATGTCGTACTTGATGATGTTCTTGGTGAAGGCGCGGTTGTAGTAGAAGGCACCGTCGTAGACCACGTGGCCTGTGCCGATCCAGTTGTAGGGCAACTTGAAGAGGTTGCTCCAACGCCCTTCCACACAAAACAGAAATGAACAAATTAATTATTCTTGAGAATAAAACTTCCCTTGAAATTCTCCAATATGTAGAGCAGATTCGGGATAAACAGGAGTGGGAGCTAAGGTTTGCAAATGTATTTATGACTATGCCAACTTGAAGAGGTTGCTCCAACGCCCTTGCAGACAAAGAGAAATGAACAAATTAATTTTTCTTGAGAATAAACTTCTCTACAAAATTCTCCAATATGTAGAGCGGATACGAGGGTAAACAGGAGAGGGAGCTAAGGTTTGCAAATGTATTTATGATTCATGATTTCTTTGTTTTGTTTCTTTCGGGAACGATTTATAAAAAGGCTGTGGAGTACTTTTTCCCAGGATTCCATTCATGTAAACAGCAAAACAATGTACTACTGGGAGAGGTGTTAGTAAGATGGTTACATAAATGTTTTACAAAGTTGTTTAAAAGGAGCAGGATAAATATTTAGGGAAACAGACACAGTGATTTCCCTTTCAGGAGACATATGGTCACTGTTTCTATTAGGCAGGCCAAACTATACACATAGGTGGTAGTAGGATTGTGCTACACACGTACACACGCACACACACACACACACACACACACACACACACACACTCACTCACTCACTCACTCACTCACACTCTGTTTCTTACTCTCTCTCGCTCTGTTTCTCTCCTCTCTTCAACTCACAGGCACTAACTTTGCGAAACATTGTCTGTCTGTCTCCTTGACTTACTTTTCTCTAGCTTTCTGTCACACACACACACACACACACACACACACACACACACACACACACACACACATACACACACACACACACACTTTCCTTGTGTCTGTCATGGGCAAAAAATGTGACTGAAAGACTTGGTGTTGGCCTAGGCGGGACCCTTTTTGCCTGTTTTGTGGATTGAAATCGGTAAAACATAACAATGACCAAAACCTTCGCACGCCTGTCCAAACCACATTAGAAGAAAGAACCCAAGTCATTATAATCCCCCATGTTCACAGGAAAGAACTTTATATTATTTGACTGGCCCCAATATGATGTCATTCTCCCAGAACAGCAGGCTCACCTTGCTTGAAGCTCTCCAGGTTCCGGAACTCCACCAAGTTGTTGCCATAGTAATAGTTGGTTACATAGATCTTGGAATCCCTGGCAACCGGGTCCTTCATCCAGGCCCCTTCGTTCCGCCCATAGCTGTGATGTTTCTCTGGCAGTTCTACGGAGGCTATGGTGCCCTCACAGTCTGGAGTCTTTCCTACAAAAAAAGTGTATTGCTGATTTATGATGGGCTTAGAGATACATTTACAATCTAACAGCTAAGCTATGTATAGCATGGAACACTATGGCAAACCAGAGCCGAAGTTCATGGCAAATTACAAATGCACTGTAAGATTAGTACCAGACCATCAGAATGTGAAATGCAGTAAGGATCTACTCTCCTATACTGCCCATCTCTCTCTCAGCATTACAGAAATCTACACACAAGAGGGAATGTCTGACATTTTGAAACACAGAAAAACATGAAGTACCAATGACTGAATATTGTAAGAATTGATGTTGTGATGTAATGATAGTGAATAACGATGAAAAGGACATGAGGCACCAGTGCAGTGTTCTGTCACAAACAGTCAGTGGTGAGGATATGGTGTTTACTGTGACTTTATTAACATCAGATACCTGATCTGTGAGTGTGGCCTCGGCCTTCACCCTCCCTGCTGTCTATCTCTAACGTGGCCGTAGGTACTGGTCTCCCTGGGATCGGTTGCTCGTCTGTGGAGTTGGGCATGGCGGTTGTGGGGGAGAGAGCAAGGATGTCCATCTGTGGGAGTTCAGGGGTGGTTGTCGTGGCAACAGTGGTGGTGGTGCTGCTGCTGCTTCTTGTTGCAGTGGTTGTGGCTGATGTTGTTGTTGTTGTTGTTGTTGGGGCAGCTGTAGTGGACATGACCTCCATGGTTTCCAGGACGACTTTGGAACTCTCCTTGCCGTCTATGTGGTGGACTGTGTGAGTTTTGGCAGAGTTTTCTGAGAGAGAGAGAGAGAGGGAGAGAGAGAGAGAGAGCAGGAGAGAGAGAGAGAGAGAGAGAGAAAGAGCATTCCAGGACGAGAGAGAAGCTTAGACCAACTGGGGACTCCAGGGCACCACTCTCATGAATTCCTTGCCTTCACATCAAAGCACTTCATATTTTGAATGCAGCTAAAACTGCTCCTGTACTTCCGCTTGCTCTGTCTGCTCCTCAGTTCCCTCTCACTCCCTCGCTCTTTCCCTCTTTGTTTCTTTCTATCTCTCTCTCTCTGTCTCTCCGTCTCTGTCTGTGTCTCTTTTTCAGTTCTCACGCCTGGCTTAAATGACACATTCTTTCATTTTTTTTCTCCATCTTAGTCCATGTAAAACATATCACAGAGTCAGCTCTAGCAGCTCAGGAGAGGGTCTTTTTTTGCTGCACAGGTCTTCCTGTTCAGAGAAATTCTTAAGGGGAGTACTTTTGAAACTCGACATAAACTCGTTTGGAGATATTATAAGGAAAGAGGCCAAAGACAACTTAGAAATGCTTGCCACTCTATCCTGGTACAGTCATTTCAAATCACAACCACATTTTATATTACATAGCCATTGTTACAGTGTACAAGAACACAGAAATACGTGTTTAACATACTACATAAAAATGATGAACAACAACACGGGTTAGAGTTGGCAGTTAGGACAGGACAAGGTATCAAAATGTTGAAACGTTGATAATGTTCAAATGTTGATAGTGTAAACACAGTGATAGAGTTTCCTCACTGGTATAATTACAATACAGCATGAACTATGTAACAAAAGAGGTGCCCATATTCTTCAATTATAATAATAATCCACTTTCCAGACTGAAACGAATACTGCACAGACAGGTGTTGATGCCTTGTGACGCCTCCCGGCCTTTTAAATAAGAGAGCTGTGTCACCTCTGCCCTCCTTCCCTCCAGCGTTGGGCTCCGTGTTCCCAGTCCTGGCTGCCTTGTAGTAGGTAATGCCCCGGATCACGCCGGCCTGGTGGCCCAGCGTCTTGGTCTTGGCTGTGGGGTCAGGCTTGCCCGTCTTGCCTGGTTTCAGGGGCTCTTTCTTGGCCTTGGCTGGCTTCTCTTTGGGCAGTTTGGGAGACTGTCTGGAGGCTGGGTTCTTCTTGTTGTTGGGGGGTTTCGCTGTCTCCTTGGGTTTTTTGCTCTCCGTATCCTGAAATTAGCAGAATTGTTCTTTATTACGATGGCTATGTGTGCGTATTTGTGTGTTTGAGAGAGAGAGAGAGACAGAGACATAGTGTGTGTGTGTGTGTGTGTGTGTGTGTGTGTGTGTGTGTGTGTGTGTGTGTGTGTGTGTGTGCGCGCGTGCGCGTGCGGATTACCTGTACTTTGTTGTCAGGAGCAGCATCTTTCTGCAGCAGCTGTAGTCCCAGGTTGGAGATCTCCTTTTTGATGCTGGTCATGATGTCAGAGTAGTTGTCATAACGCTTCAGCTGGTTGCTAAGAGTCACTATACTGTCCTTCACAACGTCATTCTCTCTGCTCAGGTTGGTCTTGATGGTCTAAACAGAATACAACAACATGTATCTCTTAACTGTCTCAAGAAGCAACACAGACACACTTGATTTTGATCATGAGAGGATGAATAGTTTTATAATTAAACAGCTATCCTGATTTTAAGGGTGATGAATGTTGTCACAGCTATTATTTCCAATAACAGAACGAAAATGACAAACAGAAATGGGCAGTACATTACAATAAACTGTAAGTGTTGTTCATGACCTGTTTCTTTAAAGTAACTAAGGCAATAGGTCTGTCGTACCTCCTCCAGGCTGTTCATCTGAGCCACAACCTTATTCATGTACGCATGGACCTTCATCAGATCCAAACTGTACAACGTTCCCTCAAGGAGGTCTACCATAGAATGGAGCTGTGGAGGCAAACAAAGCACACACACACACGCACACACACACACACACACACACACACACACACACACACACACACACACACACACACACACATACACAGTAACTCATTATTTTTGTTCCTGATAACTAGTTGACCTACATATATTTAAAAGACAAACCTATATAACTACACTATATATACATACACCCACACACACACACACCGTATTTTTGAGTTTACAGAATACAAAGAGAATGACGAATTAACATAGTTAAATATTGTGTGGTATAACATTCAAGTCATTGGGTGCAGCCATAGAGAGTACATCAATGTGATCAAGTGAAACTGTGAGAGAAAAGTGATTTGATGGAGCAAGATGAGAGAGATCAGAGAGACAGAGGGAGACTATTTGTACCGAGGATGAGAACAGACCGCACCGCTAGAGAGAGTGTCTACCTTGAGGAGGATGAGAACAGACTGCATCGCTAGAGAGAGTGTCTACTTTGAGGAGCATGAGAACAGACTGCACCGCTAGAGAGAGAGTGTCTACCTTGAGGAGCTCCGGCGCCTGCTTCTTGAGTTTCTCCGTCCTCCACTCGTTCTCGCAGGGGTTGAGCGAGGATGGGGGCGCCGTGCAGGAGCACTTGCAGTCGGAGCCCGCGCTGACCGTCTCCACGGCGTAGTAGTCCTCTGGCCGCCCGCCGCCCTCGCGCAAGCGGGCGCACGCATCCATGCCCAGCGGACGCATCACGCAGCGGCAGCGGCAGTCGGAGCCCTCGGAGGTCATGCGCACCGGCTCCACCTCGCCGAACACCTGAGGAGATGAGGAGGAAGAGGAGGGAGAGGAAGGGAGAGAGAGAATGGGGTGAGAAAGACAAGAGAGATTAAAGTAGATGGAGAAAGGGATAAGACAAAGAGAGAAAGTCAGGATCCAGTGAGAAAAAAGAGAAGGAAGAGAAAAGAAAGAGATGGAAAGAGGAACGAGAGGTGATACAGATAGTGTGTGTACAACTGAAAGAGTATTAGACACAGTGACGGAGGTTAAAAGGAGTGTGACCTGCTTATCAAGACATTGGGTGAGAAACACAAAACGAAGGAGATCTCCTCCAGTGAATAAGCTTGTTTTGCTAACACTGCACAATCTCCATGCTTTCATGTTAAGCCTGAAGTCAATCTCTTCTCTGAACCCCAGGTACTGATCCCAATGGCGATTACACTCAGACCCCAT
>NC_045158.1:20668486-20683486 GCF_900700415.2 Clupea harengus | reverse complement strand
GAAGTATGACTATGGAGTGTGGGTGCGTCTACTGTTAACCCACTGCCCAAACGGTCAAAGTGGCTATTACTCGCATTTGACTGATGGGAAGGTACTGTGCTCTCCTCTCCTACCGACCTTCAGGCCTCTTAACTCTCCGCTCCACTCACACCCTCCGCTCTAACTCAGCAGCCGTCGTCTCGGTAACGAGAATCAGAGGTCAGTGTAAAGAACTGTCCACATGTGGAAACGGTTACGGCTGGTGAAAGAATGCAGCGTTTTAGGGGTTCTTCACTAAAGGGATCCTGTCTGATCCTTTCCACGCTTCTGTTTTCAGTCATACGTCGGTCGGTCGATCTGTACTAACCAGGGCCCTGTTGTGAGGGAGTGGGAAGATGTATTGTGTATAATGTTTTATGTCTTTTGTCATATATTTTTTTTTAAATTCTTTCAGCAACTGGTAGTTTACAAACTCACCATTGAAGTCTATCTAAACAGCAAAATAAGTCATCTTTCTTAACTTCTTGTGGCACACACACACACACACACACACACACACACACACACACACACACACACACACACACACACTCTTTCTTACCCCGCTACCTGTGCTCACAGTGTCATGAGGACACTGACTCCAGCCGAGTGTCACATAGGCAGAAGCATGAACAGGAGCATCACACGGGGTCCAATGCATCTATAGTCAGATATAGTTGACTCTTGAGACAGTCTGATCAAAGGATCATTCTTGTCATAGTGTGCTGGTTTCAAACTAAATGTGTAAGTCTATGCCTACATTTGTGAAAAGCCAAAAAATCGCTTCAGTGCACTGTGAAAACAATACTGTACATTACTTTTTTAAGGAAAGTGTAACTAAGGGTAGCACTTAGCCAGAAGCCGGAACCTGAATGGTTGGGTAGTTTGTAAGGGAGGGTAATCTGGTGACCGTCAGTTAGTTAGTGAAGGATTGTTGAGAGGGGTGTGGTCCAGTGAGAGAGGAAGTAACTGGCAGGCCCAATTTGCACCCAACACCCTCTCACACCTGGCCCTCTCTCCACTGAGGACCATCGGTGTGCCAGTGATCACACGCACGGCACATAAAAACCAAACAAATTCCAGCTCAGCTGTGAAGGTCCAGGAAGGACAGGAAGCATGTGAAAAGCCATGCTTCTTACAAAGACCCTGATTGACAACGGTACACAGTCACCATGCAAGGCCTCAGTGGTAAACCTTGAGGTCAATCAGCATTGAATAAGTATAAATCAAACTATTAATACTTCACTGATTTGAAAAGAAAAATCAAGAAATCAAACATATCAACTATTATACCTGCTCATATTTGTGATTATTCTCCTTAGTCCACAAAAGCAAGACATTTTTGTGTCTCATCATCAGGACACCCCACACACACACACACACACACACACACACACACACACACACACACACACACACACACACACACACACACACACACACACACACACACACACACACACACACACTGATGTGCTCTTCTGTGGTGTATATGTGCTTCCAGTGTGAACCAGAACAGTCAGGGATAACTAAAGGAACAGACCCTTATTCTCTATCTTGTTTCATGGATGTGGTGACCATAGACTGAAATTCAATGACTCACAGCCTTGAGGAAAAAGTGGTTCAGAGGAGCACTTGCAACTGTAGTCCAAAACTAACTTCCGAAGTTTAAGTGATGTCAGCAAGATTTTCACAGTTTCATGAAATGCTCCATCAGTCCCTGATAACACACACCATCCCAGAGAGAATGGAATCCCTATGCTAAACACCTCAGAACCGTATAACTCTTCATGTGTTCTGAAATTATACAACACCCCCTGTATTTCTATTGGAAAGACACTCTTCCCAGTTATACATGAACTGGTTAATATGATGGTCAATCCCTTTTATTAACTGCATTTACTTTTAAATGAATCTATACACGAATCCATTTACTTCCTCCTAAAGTAATGAAGAACATTTTTGTCAGAGGTTTAAAAGTTCTCTCAGTGTGCAAACATCTGCGTCAACCAAGGATAATTGGTTAGATAGGTCACACTAGTGTCTTGACTACGCCATTATAACATTTCATAATGTCTCAAAATGACAGGTATCGTTTTACTTGCATTCAGTCATGTAATGAAATATTGTGTTGATATTTTTCCAAAAGAAACGTTAGTGTACTGGGAATACACTACAACAATTGTGCCCGTGCGCATACTGCGCTCGCCTCTTGCCAAACACACATCCTGTTCAAGATCACATTGGTTGATACAACAGAAGTGAATGAAAACTTACACTGGTCCGATACACACGAGTGCACACGATGCAAATCATTTGGCTTTCTTCTCACAGCGCTAGCAAAGACGCTCAATGGATGTATTCATCCACGCGCAAAGTATGGCACGTGCCCACAGGTACAACACGACCAAAACACAAATAAAGCCACATAACAAAAACATGAAATCAATTTTAATTTGTCAGCTAATTAGTCAAAACTAATTTATTTAATTTGGTCGTCGGCACATCTAGTAACGTAAAATATCACAGTATAGTGGGTTACCTACCTTGCTAAGCGCAACTGCATCTTTGGCCAAGACGAGCGCACAGGTGAGAATGTAACTCCACATCCCGGTCAACCTCAATTTGCGAGAGAAGAAATCCAAAATCCTTGTGTGTTGCTCAAGACAGCCTGTTTGTTTAATTGCGTAATCTACAGTTTGAAACTACACTTTACCAGCGAATTGCCTATCAGGGATGGTGTAGTAAAATGAACGGTTCCATATAGTTGTAAGAGTGATGGCTGCCATAGGCAACTTCAATGCTGCCGGCTTTGTATCTCTCTTGGCAAGGTGGGCTACTGACCCGGGAGCAACAACTGTCCCTCCACTTATAGGATGGGAGGAGCGACCACACTCAAATTTAGAGGATGTGATTAGATCTGACCGACGCACTGCCTCGAGGATATCTGTATCAGAAATTAATCTAGGATAATATATCTTTAAGTCGCACATTGCTCAATTATAAACTGAAAACGACCAGATCATAACAGATCATTTTTTTTATAACTGGCAATTAGTTTAAGAAGTTAAAATTGCTGCCCACCTAAAACGAGTCACATTTGCGCCATCTCCTGGTATAGGTAGGGGACTTCAGCCAAAGTCCCTTATGACGTCTCTGCTTAGTCCATGAGATTAATGTACTCGGTCGGTTTCAAAAAAATACATAGGGGGAAAAGTTATACAAACAAACCAACAAACAAAATTGACCTAATACATTTCAGTGAATACTGATAAACACATCATGATATTTTACAGATAGAGGGCCCAGTTGCCATGTTGCATGTAGGCTACCCATTGCTAGTGATTTGATTTGTTATGATTTTTTCATCATAACAAAAGTCAGTAAGATTTAATGTATTTCATTCAGTGATGTTAAACTAGTTTAGTGTTTTGATTCCACCGAAGAATACCACGCACTCTTTACTGTTATCCCATTGGTTCTCAGGAAAGCAGGAAGTTGTGCGTACTTGTTCTGCGACACAGTTCCACCAGGGGCACGGGATC
Organism: Clupea harengus; assembly: GCF_900700415.2. NCBI lineage: Eukaryota > Metazoa > Chordata > Actinopteri > Clupeiformes > Clupeidae > Clupea > Clupea harengus. The sequence continues at coordinate 20,679,923 of NC_045158.1, read as the reverse complement.
TACAACACATGTGTGGCCAAAATGGTGAGATTTAAATCAAGGTGAGGTTTTTGTCGAACTTTATCGGCGATATTTACCCTAATGTTGTCGTTTACATACATGTCATGCATGCATTATAATGTGTATCCCGCATGCTGTAGGTATCTGCTATGTGAAGTATGTGTGGAGGATCGAAGCAGCTTGTTGCTACTGGAGGAGAGAGCAATATTTCACGCCGTGAAAACTGCGGTGGCTCGGTCACACGGAGACTACGGCGCAGCATTGCTCATTCTGAGCTTCGCAGGTACGAACTGCTGCCAAGTGGCCCTCAAATGTGGTATAAGGTCATGCAACATCAGATCTGCATAACTAGCTACCTAGCTGTGCATGTTTTGTTTTTGCCATTCGTGGCTTGGTCAAGTGCGCCGTTTACATCATGTAATTTCATAAATATGTCCTAGCATTGATGGCTGGTAGATGTGTATACTCATTTAAATCACAGTCGCGTTAATGTTAATATTTTGGCTAATTGGATTCAGGAATTGATCTTAATCACCTAGTATACAAGCTCCAAGTTGCCTTGGTAAATGGCAATGGTTTGAAACTATGCTGACTACTTTTATAAATAGTGTCTTTCCCTTTTCTTCCCATGCAGTGAAGTACGTGAATGCCCACACAGGCATTATCCTGATACGCTGTAGAAAGAGCCACTATCGGATCCTCTGGGTCTGCATTGCCTTTCATCAGCTGTCTAGAGAACCGAGGCCAGAAAGTGCAGTGTCTCATCAGCTGTCTTCATGTTGAGGTGAGGGGCTGTGGCAGTCAACAGCCATCTTTCACCAATTTTAGAAATTATTATCGAGGGTTTAATGCTTGTGTTTGTGTTAAAAATGCAGACACGACACTGCCTCATGAAGTTGTGTGATTTTATACATTTATTCATTTAGCAGACGCTTTTGTCCAAAGCGACGTACAAGGGAGATTATCCAACTTCAGTTTGTTTACCTTCCATTTTTGCAGGAACTATCCGAACGTGCCAGAAGTTTCTGGTGAAGTACAGCACTCAAACAGCTCCACAGAATGCTACCTCACTGTAAGAATGAAGGTAAGTGTGGTATTCGGGGGGAAGACTAGTCTCAGGTGACCTGCTATGACTTGGACACTTTGATACAAGTGCACATATTGGGGAAAATGTGTTGAAATTTTGCTATTGTTTTTGCCAAAATCTTCCAGAGAGAAATTCACCCACAAACCTGTCTTACCTAGCACTGCTTATACGATTGATGTTTGATATTAATATTTGAGCTCCGCCTTTACAATGCCTTTGATTTGCTATAAACATGCCAAACTGCACATTTAGGGTAAATTCCCCAATGGTTGGGGGAGGGTGGTCTGACTCTGCAAGATTAGGGTACCACTTATCCAAAGTTTCCATTACTCAGTCTTTGCAGACTTGACATGCTCTTGTCATCCTTTTCCCACTCATAGCTGAAAGAGATGAGGTGCGGAGGGCAGTGCTAAGCTGCTCTCTTGAAAAAGAGCGAGACGTTGAAGAAGAGGAGGAGGTGGAGGAAGATGATTGGGAAGATGAGTGACCATATCTGATGTGCTGAGTTGCTGGGTAGCATAAGAGGGATGTTGGCATTGATGTCCCTGAACCTTCCTCCTGGTGCCACAGTGGAATGGGCTGGCCATTATGACATCCTGATGTTTCAGAAGCTGGGTTATGCTGTAAGACTTTAGAAACAAGTGAATTTCACTGATTTTGGTTCATCAGGAATGTGAGTCGCCGTTTTACTGCCTTTGGTGTATGCAATCTTCAATGCCCATGGAAGAAGTATAACTTCAAGTGAATTTTCAGTATTTCATATGATCCAAAAGTCCAACTACTACATTAATAGCATATGTTGTGCCTTTCCAACTAGATTCACTCATTTGACTAATGTTTCCTTTTTATATCCATTTCATTTGAGATTTAACCAAAGGTTGGGTAACTTGTGGTACGCAATGGGATGGGTGAGTGAGATGCTGTATCTGCAGTGTGCAAATAAAATTGTTAGTCTGTGTAAATTGTGGCCTTCATTATTTGTTTTGTTGTCCCAGACCATCACACAAACTCTTGCAGTGTTTCTTGAACCAACCATTCACCCTGTTTAGGCACCAGGACAAAACAAAATGTCACTGAGGAAACTTCTTGTTAGAAATTGTGTAATTCTCACAAAATTCAGGATATTTTTAAAGTGAAGCTGATAACTGTTAGAAGTGTTCTCATGTTTTACCGACACATCTTTAAGACGAGGAAAAGAAAAACCATGGGAATATCTCAGGAATGCTTATCTTATGATGCCCGAGCTGTTAAACAAGACAAGTTCTGTGAAGGTACTTTATGGACACATAAATCAACACAGAGATGTGCGTTTGTAATGTTTATTTCACAACATTGGAAATTGGTTGTTTTCCCGTAATATTGGGATAGTAGGTAAGATTGATCTGTCTCCCTATAGACTTATTTTACTACGTGACAGCACATGTCTGAAACAACCACCCTGAAGCAAAATGCACTGTCAGATTATGCTGTGCTATTTTTGGGACAATGTGCAACCATAACCAGTCAACAAGGTTGCTAAATCTGTCTCACTGGTGTGGAGTCAACATAAAACTGTTATATGTAGCCTTATTCAGTTGACACAGTTGCCTGCTAGTGAATTTGTGTAGATCATGTACCAGTGAATACACTGCTGGATGATTAAAAGACTGAAGTATCAGATGTGTTATGGTCAGTTTTTCGCCATTAATACCACTTCCCATAAAACCATTGCGTCAGTCAGAATTTATATAAACCCGTCATCCGGGTCGTTGCGGTTCCTGTTTGGCGACCCGTCGCCATAATCCGACTTCGTTCTTGTGAGCGAATTTGGGGAGATAAACCCACATATTGCCCGTTTTCCACGCTTGGGAAGCGGCTACGCCTTTCAGAGGCTCAGCTTTTCCCACGACAAGGAAATAGCTGCAATACCCGGGGTCCGGGCCCCGCTTTTTTGAGCACTCGTTCTCTTATTGTATTAGCTTTCTTTACTGAGACGCCTGAACTGTGTCTCTTATTTTTCTCTGTTGGTTTGGCTGTCAAGATGTCCACGTAATGGAGTCTCCGTGTCTGACAGAAATGATCCAGGGCCTTCGTCGCCTGACCCGCACTTGTAACAACCGCTCACCTCTCCTTTTGTTCCGTTTAATGCTAAGAGAGCTCGACGCTCTCTCCCCGAGCTCGGCCTCAAATCCTCTCTCAAGAACAAACATGGAGAAAAATCCAAACTGCAACGGCAACAATCAAGGTCCCGCCCCCGCTCGAGTTCTACGGGCCCAGCTCCTGGAGATTCTAAACCTAAAACAGGTGATTACTTACATAGCTGTTTTTTTAACCTGGTTGACATCGCCATTGTCCCTCGATTAAGATACGTATGGACGTTATGTTTGTTTCAGAATGGCTGGGTGCTAATGCTGTTTATAGAGATAGAGAAGGCCCACTGACTTGCATGTTTTGTTTGTCTAACGGTTATGACGTAGGTAGAAAGCTAGCCATCCACCAGGTACAGAGAGCAATTTAACGTTAGATATTGAGCTAACTTTAGTAGCCTGATAAGAATTAGGCGTGTTTTCTTACTTCCTAACATTGTATCTCGTTGTTGTCCCTTGCTTATTGTGTTAAAATTGAGCCTGCTCACTTTACGCAGCTTTTACGAAGCTAGCTAGCTAACTGATAAACGTGGTGGTAACGTGAACGATACGCTTTCCAGCTGGCAAGCATACGTCCTGCGTTAATATTCAGTATATACAGGAAACATCATTTTTTGTATATATTTACAGGGGGAATTTAACGTCAACAGAAGTATAATTTGTTCAACGCGAATTGATGTTCGACTTGATGTTAGCTAGGTATTAAGGTTAGTGTAAAGCAGTTGCTTCAGCGTGCTCATATGTCTCGTGACAGCTTGTTGGTCAATTCTTTGTTTTGGATGGAACCCAGGGGACGTCGTAAGTTGCTTGAAATGTCTGAAAACGGTAGCATTTAATTGCCACATTAGAACCAGTAGCAGACCCAGCAGAAGTTTTATCGGCACAACACAGCGCCCTACAACGTGACTTGGCCTCCCAAAGCAACGTGCATGGGATAGGCCTCGTCAGAACTTTGCACTCCACCTGTAGAAAGTCAGCCTAGTCATGGTGCAGGTCTACGCCAGTGTACGCTTGAGGTTGGGTGAATATAGCACTTGTGAATTGAAAAAGGGTCTCTTGAGGTGATTCATTCCAGTACAGTGCTATAAACAAACTAAAGCTTCAGGAAATGTGTAGTTTATTGTGCTATCAAATAATCTACTTTTGTCAGAAAGTACATAGTAGGCCTGTTTGTTTCAGACACCTACCCAAATGCACCCATACACCTGGACATCATAATTTAGCCTTATTTTTTTGTTCAAGTTGTTGCATAATTCTAAAAGACCATAACTGATTTTATATTGGTGATGACTTCATTGATATTCCATGATTTGTATTTGATTTGATTTGGCTTTGGCTGTCAACTGAAAGACAAAAGGCAGGCTAATGATATCTACAGATGTTCTTAAATGGCTAAGCCAAGAAGGAAGACTACAACATTTAAATGTGAACCCCTAAAGGAAGAGTATTCCACCATCTTGCATTCCCCTTGTTTATCAGACTCTCTCGGTTCTGTGCTTGTCTGTGTGTGTGTCCACACGTGGTGTGCGAGTGAGGGCAGAAGAGGTCGGTCCCTGTGCAATGCTGATAAGTGTAGTAGGCCTCCATCTGAGAGCTTGATCACATGAGCCTTAGTTCAGTGCTGTTTTTGCTTCAAAGGTGCAAGGTAGCCAAATACACTACTAGTGTAGTGAACTACTTTATCGGTCTTGCCCACATGCCTACTATTGGGTCGCCAGAGGTCTGGAATAAAAATGATACTGAACATTAAGCTTTTGGTATAAAACTGGTATAGATGCATGTTTGTTTGTGTGTGTGTGTGTGTGTGTGGTGTTGTTATTATGTAAGGAATCGTTTATTTGTTTTGATTGTTTTTCAAATATTACACAACAATTCTCTGCTTTGTTTTCATTCTCAGAAGGTTAAAGGAATAAACCAGGCTATTTTCATAACAAACCGGGCAAGTCACGATGGTCTTCTCTCTGCCTCTATTTCAGACGGCAAGAATAATGGAGGCTCCAAGCGCTACAACCGTAAGCGGGAGCCTGCTTTCCCCAAGGCGGAGAGCTTCCCAGGCCCTCGCCGCACCACTCCACAGAAAAGCAAGAATTTCGACAAGAGACCCCCCCAGAGGGGCGGGGGTGACCGACAGTTATGGCCTTCAATGGGCGGTGGGGAAAGAGAAGAGGTGAGGTGTTTTCCCACTGACAGTCCATCGGTTGAAAGGAAACGTTCTCTACAACTGACTTTTACTAGTATAAGACACTATGAACGCCTACTGAACCCCATTGTAGGTTGATGGCCGCGTGGTGTCTTGCCATCTGTGACTCCAGCTAATAAGGAGTCACTTGTCATTTAAAAGTGCAGTTCTTTATTCCTAATCTATAACACTTTTCGCCGAAAATCAAAAGAAATTCAGTTTTCGGGCTGTGCATCCAGTGTGTGCGCTCCAAAACCCTGGTGGTGTTTGGCGCAGTCCTGGCTCTGTAAGTGGGGAACAGACAAAGTTTGCTCAGACTGAGGCATACACTTTTCTAGCCAATCAACATGTAGCACAGAAGGGAGGGGTGCAATCTTGTTGAGCTTTTCGGTAGTGTCATGAACTGAACCTTTAAAAGTTGCTGAAAATAATTACAAAAGTTACAAGATGGCATATTAATGTCCGACCAGTGTCACAGACTGAATTGTGCACCCCGATCAAAGTGTCATCCAGCCAAATGATGGGTGTACAATACTTTTGTCCAAAATCCATTTGAATTGACCCCTTCTACAGACTCCCCACCTGACCTTGCTCTCCGTCCTCTCATTATCAGGTAGCAGAGAGCCGCCGGGCCGAGTTCAGCCCGGCTCAATTCACTGGACCCAGAAAAGATAAGCCTGAATCACCTGCTCAACTTCACCGTTTTGAGCCGCGAGGGGCCCGAACGGTGGTGGCGGCGATGGCCACACCTGCTGGGGACGCCGCAACAAGTGGGGGCCACAAGCAAAGCCCTTCAACAAGGAGCTCTTCCTGCAGGCCAAGTGAGTGCGCGCAGCCACGGCCCTGTCCTGAGTGGGGGCGGGTGCGGAATTGGGCCTTCAATCCCCAGGACTGGAGTGGAAAATTCTGTGAAAAACGCTTGCAGGATGTAGTTTAATGGTCAGAAAAAGTGTTCAGGACTCTGGTTACATATTACTCTTGTAACGTCCCGTCCCGTTTTCACAGCCATGGGAATCGTGGAAAAAATCCTGGAGTCATGGAAAATTTAAATGGGTGGATAAAATGAACCATAATTATATCAAAGCAGGGTCTTCAGACATTTTCATTGTCAACTTTTCAAAACTTCTCAGAACCTACAAGTGCAAGAACTTCACGCCACAGGTATGGGTCTAATTATGAATGTTTAATTTTTTTATTCATTAATTTGGCCCAACCTGTGGCGTGGAAGTTCTCCATCCATTTAAACACTGTTCAGGTTAGCTAAGCTACTGCTCTACCTGCAAGCTTTTTGGGGTATAGATGTCTAACATTAGTACTGGCATGTGTTCTCATTGCAGCTGTTCTCATGGTTGTGCTGTGGATACGAAGTGTCTGAATTCCTTGTCTCCTCTGTTTGCAGTTGCCAGTTTGTGTGTGATTGGATGAATCAGGACTACACAGCCCACTTCACTGACCCAGACACTCTGGTCAACTGGGACTGTGTGCAAACAAGTGGTGAGGCCAGTGGATCTCACAACATCCCTTTCAACATTGCCTCTGTTTCTCTGTCTTTGTTTCACACGCTCCTTAACTTTCACACACTCTTACTTTCACACACACCACACACACACCCCCCTGCAAGAGCATCTCCAGTCATGAGGGACCAAGTCACTTAAAACCACTGTCCCTCTCGCTCTTTCTGTTTTTTCTTACCACACACACACACAACACACACACACACTCTCTCGGGTGTCCTTTTTGTTCAAAGCAGAACATGTCATGAGGTGCCTTTCACCTGACCTCTCCTCTCTGTCTCTCTCTCCTCTCCCCCTACAGAGGATCTACAGCCACGAGGTGCCCTCCTGCCCCATCTGCCTGTACCCTCCGGTGGCGGCGCAGATCACTCGCTGCGGCCACATCTTCTGCTGGCCCTGCATGCTGCACTACCTCTCCCTCGGCGACAAGAGGCTGGTCCAAGTGCCCCATCTGCTACGAGGCCGTGAACGGGCTCGACCTCAAAGAGGTCAGTACCCACACCTCATGGCATTGTGTCATAGCACCGCACAAAGTCCTGCTGTTGCTGCTTTTATGCCCTTTTTGTAGTCTCTACATTCTGTACCTTTTTATGAGTGGTTCTGTGTCCTCCTGTGACATACTGTTTATAAATACAACTTATGTTGGGAGGTGTATGCTAGATAATAGGTAGCTGTTACAGTAATATTATTCTATGGAAGATTTAACTCCACTCAAAGTTAATTGGTAATGATGCTACTTGCTAATGAAGCTAATAATGTTACGATGCTTCAGGCTACTGACCCTTGAAATGTGTGTCTAACTCCTTCACCCCCACCCTCCCTTACCTGCTGCAGTGTGGTTGCCATGGAGACCCGTCAGTATGTGGCGGGAGACCAGATCACCATGCGCCTGATGAGGAGGGAGAAGGGGTCACTGATGGCGCTGCCCAGCTCCCAGTGGGGTCAAGGTGGAGGAGCCCATACGCTTTGGAGGTACGTGTGGGTGGGTGGGAAGAAGTGTATTGGTGGGCGGGTGCGCGCATGCATAATTGGACCTTTAAAAGGACCTTTTAAAATGTGTTACCTGTAAGGTCAGTCTGAGTGAAGCTTACAATACAAGGCGCTCTCCAGGACAATGCATTCTAGCTGGATTAAAGCTTAATTGCAAAAAAATGTCCTTCAACAGTTATCGGAATCAGAAGGCAAAATAAATAGTGAAGAGGTAAAATAACCTCGTGTGTGTTACAGATGGGCATCTGGGCATGTACTCGAAGCTGCTGCTGGCATCTGAGAAGCAGGTGTTGGGGCTGCTGCAGGAGGAGAAGGAGGTGCTTGATGATCCAGTTCAGCCTGGAGGAGCACGACCCACAGTCCTGCTTCATCCAGAGTGCTCTACACCAGCTACAGGTACACACACACAACACACACCACACACGCGCGCGCAGCTCAGCCTGGAGGAGCACGGCCCCAGACTGCTTCATCTACAGCCCCCTGCACTTAGTTGCAGGTACACACACATCCACACGCACTCATGCGACACACTTACACCATGACAACCACACACGCGTGCATGGTTTTGCAATCACAGCCACACAAATGCACACAAGTATGCTTCACACATGGCAATATGTATTGAGACATGAGCTGGCTGATATAGGGCCTGATATTGATATATGTGTGGCTGGGGATATCTCAAACATCAGCACCAGTTGCAGTTGAAGCCTTTTAGCTGTGAGTCTAAGTTTCTATTTGTGTTCTGTCTGTATGTGCGTGTCTGCAGGAGCAAGAAGATTTCCTGCTGAAGCGGACTCTCAGGATGGGGCGTGTGGAGGCACTGGACCTGCAGAGGCTCTCCCTGTCTGACCCCCCTCTCCTGTGGTACCCGTGGTCACACACTCCAGCACCAAAGTGGGTTCCAACAGAATATCCTCCGATTGATAAAACTCTGCTCGGCAGGTCTTCAGAAGCTTTGGTGTTAGAAAATTATGCAAACACTGTTCGTTAACTCTATCAGATTTGTATCCAAAATGTGTTGGAAGTTCACACACCTTACTCTTGGTTGCGTATCTCACAAAGCACTGATCTCTCCTCGTCGGTGAATCGCATGTCCAAATCGACGTCAGGACTACCCTTTCCAATGATGCTACTTACTAGTCTGTGCAACAAGTGGACTTTAGACTTCGCCACCGCACTAAGAACTTGCGTGTGGAACAAAGCAGTTAGGGGCAATCGTGTTTTGAAAACGCGTCAAATTCAATGAAGTTGCAATCATTGGACATTCCCTTAGCCATTTTCACGCCTCTGCGTCATAACTGAATAAGTCGCAAAATGTTTGTAGCCTCAAAGGGAAACCTTTCAAAATGAACAGCAGGATTCACCCTTCAGATGACGCTAATCTGTACAACGAAGTATGGTGGAGTAATCTGGTTTTGAAACTACAGCAAAGGTCAGTGTCAGCATGGTATATACTCTTTTACATATACATATTTTTCCAAATTGCTACGGCGTGGTCTCCCACCATCATGTTTCTGACATAACCGGAAGACTGTCTGTCTTGGCCTATACATTCTGAAAAATATCCCAAATCTTAATTTAATACATGCAAAAAGGATCTTCCCTGAATATCCGAGATTAATATAAAACGCGTAATATCTAAACAAGTAAAATATAAAATGATGGCACATCTAGATTAGCCTTACTGTCCAGTGTGAAAAAAATCAACACTCAGCCTGTGCTACCTCTTATAATGACCAAGATGGAAGATAAGAAATAATGGTATCATGCTAAGAGTTAAATGCTCGATTTATGTGGCTTTGTTTTATATTGGGCTGCTCTAAAGCTGTGCGTTCCTGTTAGGTCAAGCTGTACAGCAAGATGCCAAACAACAGCACCGGTCATGGGTTTGATTCTGTTTGATTCTGTTTAGGCGACTCATCCCCTTCACTGTGTACTTAGTCCTCTTCTGCTTTCTGTGTTTTTTGATCCTTCCCCTCCAGCCGGTGCTGCATTTACTCCTCAGCGTTCGACGATGAGGTGCAGGAGGTGCCTGACGTGGACCCGGTAGAGGTGGCTGAGGAGGTGCCTGAGGAGTTGCCTGAAGGACCCGCTGAGGCCTCCTTTAACCCGAAGGCTGACGCAGAGGCCCCACAGGCATTAGAGGGGGCACCTGCTGCCCACCAGAATGAGGCAGGAAGGCCCCCGACCTCAGAGCCTGGGCCCTACTACTACTTTTATCAGGGTGAGCCTCGCCTGAACTTTTTCAGGGATTGTCTGAGCAGCTGGGGTATTACACAAACACACACGCATCAAACTACTATCAAAAGCACAGCACCGTCAGCTGTACATGTTAAATATATGGGTCTCTGCAAGGACTGTGTGGTTGTGTGCGTTAACATGATGTATGTGTGTGAATATTATTTATTTCTCTGTCTGATGTGTGTATGTCTTTGTGTATGTGTTTATGTGACTGTGATGTACTGTATGTGTGTATGTCTGTGTGTATGTGTTTATGTGACTGTGATGTACTGTCTGTGTGTCTGTGTTTATGTGACTGATGTGTGTGTGTCTGTGTTTATTTGACGGTGATGTGCTGTGTGTTCCTGTAGCGGATGATGGGCAGCAGATGTTCCTGCACCCGGTGAATGTGCGCTGCCTGGTGAGGGAGTACGGCAGCCTGGAGGCCAGCCCCCCGGCCATCACCGCCACTGTAGTAGAGGTGGAGGGTCAGGCAGTCACTGAGGTAAACACACACACAAACACACATACACACACACACACCAACAGAGGTGGAGATCCAGATACACGTACATGTACACACACACTCTCACAGAGGAGTATGAGAATTAAGAGCCTTATTGTGAAATTTACACACATACACTATTCTAGGATGGAAGGAGGGCGTGTAATTTGATTGGTTGTGAAGCTCAAATATCAACAACATTTTTGCCAGAATCGCAGACTGTGCGTTAAACACTAGAATGGCCATGCAGTTCAGACGGGTAGGCTGGCAGACTGCCCGATGGTTATACCGCTTTCAGATCCCCTGAAAAATGTGAGAAAGTAAGTAATCCATCATTAACGTGTGTGTGTGTGTGTAGGAAGTCCGCCGTCGGCATCGGTACCTGGCCCACCTGCCCCTGACCTGTGAGTTCAGCATCTGTGAGTTAGCCCTGCAGCCTCCAGGTCCTCTCCAAAGAGACCCTGGACAGCTTTGCAGGTGAGCTCCCTTTCCAACTTCCTCACATCTCTCTCACCCCCCTCACAGACACAGACTGTCCCTTCTCTCCCCAGTTTTCTGTTCATCTGTAAGTCTGGTACACACACACACACACACACACACACACACACACACAAGCGCGTGTACTATCCTTTGGCTAATTCCAGAAGCATGACTTGAATAGGCATGTTGCTCCTTGCCCTAACTCTGCACTCTTCCCCACCCGCTCTCCTCTCATCCTCAGATGACCTGGAGAAGAGGAAGCGTCTGAGGCAGAAGAAAGTGAGGGATGAGAAGCGGAGGGAGAGGCGCATCGAGATGGAGGAGAACAGGAAG
>NC_045158.1:20651164-20668128 GCF_900700415.2 Clupea harengus | reverse complement strand
TGTTGAAGTGAAATGATGAATTACTATTTGCAAGCACCATCATAGATGTGCACAATGTTTCCATGTTCTTCAGGATCTTGTTCAAAAAGATGTTACTACAAGGGACCTGCTTCTGCTTGTGTCTATGTATCTCCAATGAGATACAGCATGACTTTCATCAATTTCTATTTAGGTTAAAACTCGGGCTCCGATTCTCTTAAATAAAGGCAACCACTGATCCCAGGTCAGTAAACCTACACCCATTTGAAACTGGTCGGGATCAAGAGGTCACACCTTTATGCCAATAAGGCTTAACCCAACATCCTGCTGGCCATTTGTCCCACACAGCTTGTTCTGATCTTGTCCCCATAATAACTCATATGACTCAAGCGGAATCCATTAAAGCACATATGTAGGACGTAATGCATTTTTAAAAGTATTGTCCATCATGTTTTATGGCTTTTTTACAAATGTATGCAGCATTTGGCAGTTAACAAACTCACCATTCAAGTCCTTTGAAAAAACAGAATAAGCCCTCTTTCTTAACATTTTGGTGCACTCTCTCTCTCTCACACACACACACACACACACACAACACAAAGTCACCATTAATGCCTTTATGAAATCTGACAATAGGGTCTTTATTGAGCTGAAAAGTAAGACTATTTTATCACTGAGATCTGTTGCAGTAAATAGAACCGGTCCTCAGGGAGGCCAACATGGTGGGGGCGCTCAACTCACCCTCTACACCCAGACCTCAGCATGAGATCTAATGGAGGAGTATGGGAGGCCATGTTACACTCATACTTCAAATCACCATTCAAAAACAAAACAAAGCAATAACAAGCAAAATAATAGCACTACTTTATAATATTGTCCAACCACATAAAACAAAGTGTGATTCCACTGGCTTGTCCTACTAGGAAAGTTTACTTATGCAGAATTTAGCGCTGAATGTTTTAAAAAAGGGAATACTTCAGATTCTTCCTCGTTTATCTTTTATCATTTGAGTATTTCTTGTTTTTTTACTCTAGATCTTTGAATGTCCCAATCTGGGGTTAGTTTCTTCTCCTGTTGTTACTCTTTACTACTGAGCTGACGACCAAACAGTTCTTCCTGGTAGTTATTCCCCAACAATCTGTATTTCTGTGTTGGTTCTATGTCCTTGAAAGAGTGATTGAAGTCTGCAGGTTTGGCATATCCATATCCTTTACATAGACGTACACGCCAGTTATTTTATTCTTCATATGAAAGGCACAGAGACAAACAGATTATTCGCACTGTGTACAAAAATTGTTTCAGTTCTTTAGTTGTGGCGGCAACTGGACAGTCACTGTTGAAAAAAAGAAAAAAAAGGAACTTTTAAAAATTCATGAGACCTTTTCAAGCTGTGCAGCCTGCATGCTAATCAGCAATGACGTGGAGAGCTGGAGGTTAGAGTAAACAATCGACAACGTTCACCGTCCCCTGAAATATTCATGCTTTTTTAATGTAACAGCATGGGACTCCATTTGCAACGGAGCTGCCTCTCTGTTTCCAGTGCGATCCTTCACTCTAGACTCAGAGGGCCGGGGGAGGCTCTCTGGAATAATTAACCCTCTTCTCCTCACCCGCAGCCCTGAGAGAGCTGTCCCACAGGTCCCACAAGGAAGCGCATTAGGTCCTGAGTGTCAATTAGCCAGGGACAAGCTTCGAGGGTACTTGTTGATTTTGGGGCACACACACACATTCCAACTGGGACTGTTTATGCATCACCGGAGTTCCCTTTGAACTGTGTGTGTGTCCCCTCAAAGCCCACGTACCAGATCCACATCAGAAGAGAGGGGACACTAAAGACAGGCACAAGCTGGCTACTTGGTATCCATACCTTTAGTTAATCACAGTAGACTAATAAGGGTGATCATCGGAGTCATTGTAATCTTACTGCCTGTATCTTGCACTGTACCCAATTGTCCCATTGCATGTTAGAGGTGTTAAAAATAATACTAATAATGACTAATGTGACTAATAATAATAGCGTGCCTACATATCTGGGTGGCAACATCCTATCGGTGTCTGAGTGAGACTAACTTGTTTCTCTGAGAGGGGCCTAGATGGGGCCTTATCTGACATTATGGGAAGGCAATTGATGACGGTACTTACAACAGTTATACTGTGTAATCAGTTACATACGGCTGTAGACTGAGCACATACGCATAAGGTTTACGCCATTATCACCATGAATATTAGTTTGGGAAGTCCCTCTCAGAATGCATGTAGTGTATATTGGTCAAGGAGATGGCTTAACCCTGTCCAGAACTGCTGTTTGTGTGTGTGTGTGTGTGTGTGTGTGTGTGTGTGTGTGTGTGTGTGTGTGTGTGAGGGAGGGAGGGGGAGGCAGCTTAATTTAACGTTTTCTTGTGTATAACTGTATGACCAAGACAGATTATAAACTTATATAGAAAACCCATCTGTCATTGAAGAGGATTCATGGAAAGTTCTTGTTTATATTAAATGTCCAACAGAGGCACAGTTAACACACTTAAGTCTCCTTTTATGGTCCTTAGACCAGATTCTGTTATGATGGTGAGTGGGGTAGACTAAGCAATATTTATACAGATCCAATTTGAAGCCTGACTTAATTTTAAAACCACACCCACACATGCAAAGAGGATAACATGGTGTACCCTCAAAAGAGAATTTGATTAGTTGTGTCTTGAAGAAACCCTTGTGGTTTTCTGCTCACTGTTCACTATTTGTCCCATCTACGGCTGTGCAAGCGACTGAAAAGAAAAGACTTAGAGCTCTCCATAGTGTTGCATCTCATTGGTGCAGCATCACGAGTACATGGGGATGGTGTGTGTCACAGTCAAAATCACTGTATCATGATTTACTATGGAGATACACAGATTATATCACACATTATTAGTAGTATTCAAAAACCAGCCAGTCATGCAAGCTCACTCACCCCAGCATTAAAATGTTATCACCTTCAGACACCTTATCACCTTCTCTCTCTCTCTCTTTCTCTTTCTCTCTCTTTCTCTCCCCCCCCCCTCCCCCGACCTCCCTGTGACCTCTCCTTCACTGGATTCCTGAGGTTGTTTACAACCAAAACACGAGGCAGGTGCACCCGTCTGTTCCCACGCCGTCTCATCCCTCTGTTCTCTCCGCCCTCCTCGGGACTAACATCCTCTCAGCCTAACGTCCCTGTCTGTGAGGGGACACGGCACGGCCCCTGCAGGCTTGAGACTGGGCTCCTTACAGGCTTGAGACTGGGGTCCTTACAGGCATGGCACTCCTGGGTGGTGAGGGGAAGGATGCTGGGCACACTGCCACAGAACTTTGCTTCTGCGCCGTTTCTTACCCGGGGCGCTGTTGCAACTCTAAGTAGTGTGTGGTGTGTCCGGTTCACTGCCTGTGTAATCATTTTGCAGGGTCACTAAAATAAATAGGAATGGGTTGGGTAGTTTTTACACGGCTAGTTAAATGTTAAAATGCCGCTCTCACAAGCCAGACTCGTCACGTAGAGGCTTTTTGAAAGGGGTACATGTTTGTGTCCTTGGCCTCTGAGGCTGCTCTCCTCTGTGCTGGTCTAGGGGGACAGTTAGGCTTCCTCCACAATACCCATTGTACTCACAAAAGCGCTTGCGAAATTCCCCACCGATGCTTTCACCCATACGACATTGTTTTCATAACATAAAATAACAGCACTTCTGAGCTCTACCCCCTTTTATTTTATTGCAATTCAGCACGGGGCACAGCTTGCTCAAACGTTCTGGCATCGGAACACGCATGGCCGACGCTTGGATAACCCCTATCGTCTGGCGCTTGTATTCAAACAAGCGCCGTGTGAGTCATCGCATCCCATAACACCGTCGGCGTGGGCGACCCTTGCGGCTATCGGTTACAGCGCGAGGGGCACAGGGGGTGAGCGCTGGGGCCACGCAGCAAATCAGGGATTATGCTCTCTGCGCAGGGTGGAGTGATTCCGCTCTTCGAGAGACAACAGGGGGGGGGTTGTGCTTGAATCCCACAGCTGTGTAAGCAAAGCAGAGGTTGTGCTTACCCCCAATGGCTGTGCACCCTCAAGGCAGCACCGGGCAGGGGGCCACCCACACCAGAAACATCAGTGGTGTGTAGGCGCTGTGATGGAAGCAATATGGAAATCCACAGCACTGCTTTGTGTTTGTGTGTGTGTGTGTGTGTGTGTGTGTGTGTGTGTATTTGTGTGTGTGTGTGTGTGTGTGTGTGTGTGTGTGTGTGTGCATATAAGTGTGTGTTTGTTGACCCCCTCTCTGGAGATCTGGGGTAGCGAGAGCTGAATTTGTTTGGTAATTCAACACAACAGTGCTAGTGTAGCAAACAGATTTGTAAAGCCACATTAAATATGTAGGGCTTAGTGGGGTTTCTGACCAGTAATGGTGACCTCTGCAGAATATATAACTGCTGGGTAGAGATTTCAAACTGTTAAAACATAAAGTGTCCTGAAAGTTTTGTGGTGTCTGTGCAGCCAACTAGTGAGTGTTCACAAAGTAATGCCTTGAGATCCCATCCATATAATTGATCAAAACAATCTTTAGCTTCATTCAGATCATTTGAGTTTAAATTATTTCATTCAAAAGCATTACTGGGGGAAACATCTCCATTTCATGTGTGCCGAAACATCAGAGAAAATAGTGACTCACTCACAGTGGCTCCTGATTTACTTTCCTGAAGATTGCCTGCCATCTCACTGACATATTTGACCTCTAACTGAAAGCAAATGCTGTGCTGACACAATTCCAGCAGTCTATCATACTCATACTCCCCATATCAGTCTTCCTGATGGAACAGGTGGTGAGACAGACCAGTGTTCCACACATGAGAAGCGTGTCGGCAGACATTCTGATCTCTTTCATTTCAGCTGCCCTTTCATCACTCCTCACATCATCTCTCTCTCTGTCTCTGTCTCTCTCTCTCTCTCTGTCTCTGTCTCTGTCTCTGTCTGTCTCTCTCTCTGTCTGTCTCTCTCTCTCTCTCTCTCTGTCTCTGTCTCTGTCTCTGTCTCTGTCTCTGTCTCTGTCTCTGTCTCTGTCTCTCTCTCTCACACACACACACACACACACACACACACACACACACACACACACACACACACACACACACACACACACACACACACACACACACACACACACACACACACACACACACACACACACACTGATGTGCTCTTCTGTGGTGTATGTGTGCTTCCAGTGTGAACCAGAACAGTCAGGGATAACTAAAGGAACAGACCCTTATTCTCTATCTTGTTTCATGGATGTGGTGACCATAGACTGAAATTCAATGACTCACAGCCTTGAGGAAAAAGTGGTTCAGAGGAGCACTTGCAACTGTAGTCCAAAACTAACTTCCGAAGTTTAAGTGATGTCAGCAAGATTTTCACAGTTTCATGAAATGCTCCATCAGTCCCTGATAACACACACCATCCCAGAGAGAATGGAATCCCTATGCTAAACACCTCAGAACCGTATAACTCTTCATGTGTTCTGAAATTATACAACACCCCCTGTATTTTCTATTGGAAAGACACTCTTCCCAGTTATACATGAACTGGTTAATATGATGGTCAATCCCTTTTATTAACTGCATTTACTTTTAAATGAATCTATACACGAATCCATTTACTTCCTCCTAAAGTAATGAAGAACATTTTTGTCAGAGGTTTAAAAGTTCTCTCAGTGTGCAAACATCTGCGTCAACCAAGGATAATTGGTTAGATAGGTCACACTAGTGTCTTGACTACGCCATTATAACATTTCATAATGTCTCAAAATGACAGGTATCGTTTTACTTGCATTCAGTCATGTAATGAAATATTGTGTTGATATTTTTCCAAAAGAAACGTTAGTGTACTGGGAATACACTACAACAATTGTGCCCGTGCGCATACTGCGCTCGCCTCTTGCCAAACACACATCCTGTTCAAGATCACATTGGTTGATACAACAGAAGTGAATGAAAACTTACACTGGTCCGATACACACGAGTGCACACGATGCAAATCATTTGGCTTTCTTCTCACAGCGCTAGCAAAGACGCTCAATGGATGTATTCCATCCACGCGCAAAGTATGGCACGTGCCCACAGGTACAACACGACCAAAACACAAATAAAGCCACATAACAAAAACATGAAATCAATTTTAATTTGTCAGCTAATTAGTCAAAACTAATTTATTTAATTTGGTCGTCGGCACATCTAGTAACGTAAAATATCACAGTATAGTGGGTTACCTACCTTGCTAAGCGCAACTGCATCTTTGGCCAAGACGAGCGCACAGGTGAGAATGTAACTCCACATCCCGGTCAACCTCAATTTGCGAGAGAAGAAATCCAAATCCTTGTGTGTTGCTCAAGACAGCCTGTTTGTTTAATTGCGTAATCTACAGTTTGAAACTACACTTTACCAGCGAATTGCCTATCAGGGATGGTGTAGTAAAATGAACGGTTCCATATAGTTGTAAGAGTGATGGCTGCCATAGGCAACTTCAATGCTGCCGGCTTTGTATCTCTCTTGGCAAGGTGGGCTACTGACCCGGGAGCAACAACTGTCCCTCCACTTATAGGATGGGAGGAGCGACCACACTCAAATTTAGAGGATGTGATTAGATCTGACCGACGCACTGCCTCGAGGATATCTGTATCAGAAATTAATCTAGGATAATATATCTTTAAGTCGCACATTGCTCAATTGTAAACTGAAAACGACCAGATCATAACAGATCATTTTTTTTATAACTGGCAATTAGTTTAAGAAGTTAAAATTGCTGCCCACCTAAAACGAGTCACATTTGCGCCATCTCCTGGTATAGGTAGGGGACTTCAGCCAAAGTCCCTTATGACGGCTCTGCTTAGTCCATGAGATTAATGTACTCGGTCGGTTTAAAAAAAATACATAGGGGGAAAAGTTATACAAACAAACCAACAAAAAAAATTGACCTAATACATTTCAGTGAATACTGATAAACACATCATGATATTTTACAGATAGAGGGCCCAGTTGCCATGTTGCATGTAGGCTACCCATTGCTAGTGATTTGATTTGTTATGATTTTTTCATCATAACAAAAGTCAGAAAGATTTAATGTATTTCATTCAGTGATGTTAAACTAGTTTAGTGTTTTGATTCCACCGAAGAATACCATGCACTCTTTACTGTTATCCCATTGGTTCTCAGGAAAGCAGGAAGTTGTGCGTACTTGTTCTGCGACACAGTTCCACCAGGGGCACGGGATCTACAACACATGTGTGGCCAAAATGGTGAGATTTAAATCAAGGTGAGGTTTTTGTCGAACTTTATCGGCGATATTTACCCTAATGTTGTCGTTTACATACATGTCATGCATGCATTATAATGTGTATCCCGCATGCTGTAGGTATCTGCTATGTGAAGTATGTGTGGAGGATCGAAGCAGCTTGTTGCTACTGGAGGAGAGAGCAATCTTTCACGCCGTGAAAACTGCGGTGGCTCGGTCACACGGAGACTACGGCGCAGCATTGCTCATTCTGAGCTTCGCAGGTACGAACTGCTGCCAAGTGGCCCTCAAATGTGGTATAAGGTCATGCAACATCAGATCTGCATAACTAGCTACCTAGCTGTGCATGTTTTGTTTTTGCCATTCGTGGCTTGGTCAAGTGCGCCGTTTACATCATGTAATTTCATAAATATGTCCTAGCATTGATGGCTGGTAGATGTGTATACTCATTTAAATCACAGTCGCGTTAATGTTAATATTTTTGGCTAATTGGATTCAGGAATTGATCTTAATCACCTAGTATACAAGCTCCAAGTTGCCTTGGTAAATGGCAATGGTTTGAAACTATGCTGACTACTTTTATAAATAGTGTCTTTCCCTTTTCTTCCCATGCAGTGAAGTACGTGAATGCCCACACAGGCATTATCCTGATACGCTGTAGAAAGAGCCACTATCGGATCCTCTGGTCTGCATTGCCTTTCATCAGCTGTCTAGAGAACCGAGGCCAGAAAGTGCAGTGTCTCATCAGCTGTCTTCATGTTGGAGGTGAGGGGCTGTGGCCAGTCAACAGCCATCTTTCACCAATTTTAGAAATTATTATCGAGGGTTTATGCTTGTGTTTGTGTTAAAAATGCAGACACGACACTGCCTCATGAAGTTGTGTGATTTTATACATTTAGTCATTTAGCAGACGCTTTTGTCCAAAGCGACGTACAAGGGAGATTATCCAACTTCAGTTTGTTTACCTTCCATTTTTGCAGGAACTATCCGAACGTGCCAGAAGTTTCTGGTGAAGTACAGCACTCAACAGCTCCACAGAATGCTACCTCACTGTAAGAATGAAGGTAAGTGTGGTATTCGGGGGGAAGACTAGTCTCAGGTGACCTGCTATGACTTGGACACTTTGATACAAGTGCACATATTGGGGAAAATGTGTTGAAATTTTGCTATTGTTTTTGCCAAAATCTTCCAGAGAGAAATTCACCCACAAACCTGTCTTACCTAGCACTGCTTATACGATTGATGTTTGATATTAATATTTGAGCTCCGCCTTTACAATGCCTTTGATTTGCTATAAACATGCCAAACTGCCACATTTAGGGTAAATTCCCCAATGGTTGGGGGAGGGTGGTCTGACTCTGCAAGATTAGGGTACCACTTATCCAAAGTTCATTACTCAGTCTTTGCCAGACTTGACATGCTCTTGTCATCCTTTTCCCACTCATAGCTGAAAGAGATGAGGTGCGGAGGGCAGTGCTAAGCTGCTCTCTTGAAAAAGAGCGAGACGTTGAAGAAGAGGAGGAGGTGGAGGAAGATGATTGGGAAGATGAGTGACCATATCTGATGTGCTGAGTGCTGGTAGCATAAGAGGGATGTTGGCATTGATGTCCCTGAACCTTCCTCCTGGTGCCACAGTGGAATGGGCTGGCCATTATGACATCCTGATGTTTCAGAAGCTGGGTATGCTGTAAGACTTTAGAAACAAAGTGAATTTCACTGATTTTGTTCATCAGGAATGTGAGTCGCCGTTTACTGCCTTGGTGTATGCAATCTTCAATGCCCATGGAAGAAGTATAACTTCAAGTGAATTTTCAGTATTTCATATGATCCAAAGTCCAACTACTACATTAATAGCATATGTTGTGCCTTTCCAACTAGATTCACTCATTTGACTAATGTTTCCTTTTTATATCCATTTCATTTGAGATTTAACCAAAGGTTGGGTAACTTGTGGTACGCAATGGGATGGGTGAGTGAGATGCTGTATCTGCAGTGTGCAAATAAAATTGTTAGTCTGTGTAAATTGTGGCCTTCATTATTTGTTTGTTGTCCCAGACCATCACACAAACTCTTGCAGTGTTTCTTGAACCACCCATTCACCCTGTTTAGGCACCAGGACAAAACAAAATGTCACTGAGGAAACTTCTTGTTAGAAATTGTGTAATTCTCACAAAATTCAGGATATTTTTAAAGTGAAGCTGATAACTGTTAGAAGTGTTCTCATGTTTTACCGACACATCTTTAAGACGAGGAAAAGAAAAACCATGGGAATATCTCAGGAATGCTTATCTTATGATGCCCCGAGCTGTTAAACAAGACAAGTTCTGTGAAGGTACTTTTATGGACACATAAATCAACACAGAGATGTGCTTTGTAATGTTTATTTCACAACATTGGAAATTGGTTGTTTTCCCGTAATATTGGGATAGTAGGTAAGATTGATCTGTCTCCCTATAGACTTATTTTTACTACGTGAATGCACCATGTCTGAAACACCACCCTGAAGCAAAATGCACTGGTCAGATTATGCTGTGCTATTTTTGGGACAAATGTGCAACCATAACCAGTCAACAAGGTTGCTAAATCTGTCTCACTGGTGTGGAGTCAACATAAACCTGTTATATGTAGCCTTATTCAGTTGACACAGTTGCCTGCTAGTGAATTTGTGTAGATTCATGTACCAGTGAATACACTGCTGGATGATTAAAAGACTGAAGTATCAGATTGTTTTAGGTCAGTTTTTCGCCATTAATACCACACTTCCCATAAACCATTGCGTCAGTCAGAATTTATATAAACCCGTCATCCGGGTCGTTGCGGTTCCTGTTTGGCGACCCGTCGCCATAAGTCCGACTTCGTTCTTGTGAGCGGAATTTGGGGAGATAAACCCACATATTTGCCCGTTTTCCACGCTTGGGAAGCGGCTATCGCCTTTCAGAGGCTCAGCTTTTCCCACGACAAGGAAATAGCTGCAATACCCGGGGTCCGGGCCCCGCTTTTTTGAGCACTCGTTCTCTTATTGTATTAGCTTTCTTTACTGAGACGCCTGAACTGTGTCTCTTATTTTTCTCTGTTGGTTTGCTGTCAAGATGTCACCGTAATGGAGTCTCCGTGTCTGACAGAAATGATCCAGGGCCTTCGTCGCCTGACCCGCACTTGTAACAACCCGCTCACCTCTCCTTTTGTTCCGTTTAATGCTAGAGAGCTCGGACGCTCTCTCCCCCGAGCTCGGCCTCAAATCCTCTCTCAAGAACAACATGGAGAAAAATCCAAACTGCAACGGCAACAACAAGGTCCCGCCCCGCTCGAGTTCTACGGGCCCAGCTCCTGGAGATTCTAAACCTAAAACAGGTGATTACTTACATAGCTGTTTTTTTAACCTGGTTGACATCGCCATTGTCCCTCGATTAAGATTACGTATGGGCGTTATGTTTGTTTCAGAATGGCTGGGTGCTAATGCCTGTTTATAGAGATAGAGAAGGCCCACTGACTTGCATGGTTTTGTTTGTCTAATCGGTATGACGTAGGTAGAAAGCTAGCCATCCACCAGGTACAGAGAGCAATTTTAACGTTAGATATTGAGCTAACTTTAGTAGCCTGATAAGAATTAGGCGTGTTTTCTTACTTCCTTACATTTTATCGTTGTTGTCCTTGCTTATTGTGTTAAAATTGAGCCTGCCTCACTTAACGCAGCTTTTTACGAAGCTAGCTAGCTAACTGATAAACGTGGTGGTAACGTGAACGATACGCTTTCCAGCTGGCAAGCATACGTCCTGCGTTAATATTCAGTATATACAGGATACATCATTTTTTGTATATATTTACAGGGGAATTTAACGTCAACAGAAAGTATAATTTGTTCAACGCGAATTGATGTTCCGACTTGATGTTAGCTAGGTATTAAGGTTAGTGTAAAGCAGTTGCTTCAGCGTGCTCATATGTCTCGTGACAGCTGTGGTCAATTCTTTGTTTTGGATGGAACCCAGGGGACGTCGTAGTTGCTTGAAATGTCTGAAAACGGTAGCATTTAATTGGCCACAATTAGAACCAGTAGCAGACCCAGCAGAAGTTATCGGCACAACACAGCGCCCTACAACGTGACTTGGCCTCCCAAAGCAACGTGCATGGGATAGGCCTCGTCAGAACTTTGCACTCACACTGTAGAAAGTCAGCCTAGTCATTGGTGCAGGTCTACGCCAGTGTACGCTTGAGGTTGGGTGAATATAGCCTTGTGAATTGAAAAGGGTCTCTTGAGGTGATTCATTCCAGTACAGTGCTATAAACAAACTAAAGCTTCAGGAAATGTGTAGTTTATTGTGCTATCAAATAATCTACTTTTGTCAGAATAGTACATAGTAGGCCTGTTTGTTTCAGACACCTACCCAAATGCACCCATACACCTGGACATCATAATTTAGCCTTATTTTTTTGTTCAAGTTGTTGCATAATTCTAAAGACCATAACGATTTTATATTGGTGATGACTTCATTGATATTCCATGATTTGTATTTTGATTTGATTTGGCTTTGGCTGTCAACTGAAAGACAAAGCAGGCTAATGATATCTACAGATGTTCTTAAATGGCTAAGCCAAGAAGGAAGACTACAACATTTAAATGTGAACCCCTAAAGGAAGAGTATTCCACCATCTTGCATCCCCTTGTTTATCAGACTCTCTCGGTTCTGTGCTTGTCTGTGTGTGTGTCCACACGTGGTGTGCGAGTGAGGGCAGAAGAGGTCGGTCCCTGTGCAATGCTGATAAGTGTAGTAGGCCTCCATCTGAGAGCTTGATCACATGAGCCTTAGTTCAGTGCTGTTTTTGGTTCAAAGGTGCAAGGTAGCCAAATACACTACTAGTGTAGTGAACTACTTTATCGGTCTTGTCCACATGCCTACTATTGGGTCGCCAGAGGTCTGGAATAAAAATGATACTGAACATTAAGCTTTTGGTATAAAACTGGTATAGATGCATGTTTGTGTGTGTGTGGTGTTACTCTTTATTATGTAAGGAATCGGTTATTTGTTTTGATTGTTTTTCAAATATTACACAACAATTCTCTGATTTGTTTTCATTCTCAGAAGGTTAAAGGAATAAACCAGGCTATTTTCATAACAAACCGGGCAAGTCACGATGGTCTTCTCTCTGCCTCTATTTCAGACGGCAAGAATAATGGAGGCTCCAAGCGCTACAACCGTAAGCGGGAGCCTGCTTTCCCCAAGGCGGAGAGCTTCCCAGGCCCTCGCCGCACCACTCCACAGAAAAGCAAGAATTTCGACAAGAGACCCCCCCAGAGGGGTGGGGGTGACCGACAGTATGGGCTCATGGGCGGTGGGAGAAGAGAAGAGGTGAGGTGTTTTCCACTGACAGTCATCGGTTGAAAGGAAACGTTCTCTACAAACTGACTTTCACTAGTATAAGACACTATGAACGCCTACTGAACCCATTGTAGGTTGATGGCCGAGTGGTGTCTTGCCATCTGTGACTCCAGCTAATAAGGAGTCACTGCATTAAAAGTGCAGTTCTTTATTCTAATCTATAACACTTTTCGCCAAATCAAAAGAAATTCAGTTTTCGGGCTGTGCATCCAGTGTGTGCGCTCCAAAACCCTGGTGGTGTTGCGCAGTCCTGGCTCTGTAAGTGGGGGAACAGACAAAGTTTGCTCAGACTGAGGCATACACTTTTCTAGCCAATCAACATGTAGCACAGAAGGGAGGGGTGCAATCTTATTGGCTGTTGAGCTTTTCGGTAGTGTCATGAACTGAACCTTTAAAAGTTGCTGAAAATAATTACAAAAGTTACAAGATGGCATATTAATGTCCGACCAGTGTCACAGACTGAATTGTGCACCCCGATCAAAGTGTCATCCAGCCAAATGATGGGTGTACAATACTTTTGTCCAAAATCCATTTGAATTGACCCCTTCTACAGACTCCCCACCTGACCTTGCTCTCCGTCCTCTCATTATCAGGTAGCAGAGAGCCGCCGGGCCGAGTTCAGCCCGGCTCAATTCACTGGACCCAGAAAGATAAGCCTGAATCACCTGCTCAACTTCACGTTTGAGCCGCGAGGCGGCCCGAACGGTGGTGGCGGCGATGGCCACACCTGCTGGGGACGCCGCAACAAGTGGGGCCACAAGCACAAGCCCTTCAACAAGGAGCTCTTCCTGCAGGCCAAGTGAGTGCGCCAGCCACGGCCCTGTCCTGAGTGGGGGTGGGTGCGGAATTGGGCCTTCAATCCCCAGGACTGGAGTGGAAATTCTGTGAAAAACGCTTGCAGGATGTAGTTAATGGTCAGAAAAAGTGTTCAGGACTCTGGTTACATATTACTCTTGTAACGTCCCGTTATACTTGGTGTGGGGGGAGGGGTTTCCTATACTAGATCAGTGCATCAGGACCAGGTTTTATGATTTTTGCATTGTTTGGCATTTAAATGATTTTAGTTTTCACAGCCATGGGAATCGTGGAAAAAATCCTGGAGTCATGGAAAATTTAAATGGGTGGATAAAATGAACCATAATTATATCAAAGCAGGGTCTTCAGACATTTTCATTGTCAACTTTTCAAAACTTAGAACCTACAAGTGCAAGAACTTCACGCCACAGGTTGGGTCTAATTATTGAATGTTTAATTTTTTATTCATTAATTTGGCCCAACCTGTGGCGTGAAGTTCTCCATCCATTTAACACTGTTCAGGTTAGCTAAGCTACTGCTCTACCTGCAGCTTTTTGGGGTATAGATGTCTAACATTAGTACTGCATGTGTTCTCATTGCAGCTGTTCTCATGGTTGTGCTGTGGATACGAAATGTCTGAATTTCCTTGTTCCCTTTGTTGCAGTTGCCAGTTTGTGGTGATGGATGATCAGGACTACACAGCCCACTTCACTGACCCAGACACTCTGGTCAACTGGGACTGTGTGCAACAAGTGGTGAGGCCAGCGGATCTCACACATCCCTTTCACATTGCCTCTGTTTCTCTGTCTTTGTTTCACACGCTCTTACTTTCACACACTCTTACTTTCACACACACACACACACCCCCCTGCAGAGCATCTCCAGTCATGAGGGACCAGTCACTTAAAACACTGTCCCTCTCGCTCTTTCTGTTTTTCTTACACACACACACACACACACACACACACTCTCTCGGGTGTCCTTTTTTGTTCAAAGCAGAACATGTCATGAGGTGCCTTTCACCTGACCTCTCTGTCTCTCTCTCCTCTCCCCCTACAGAGGATCTACAGCCACGAGGTGCCCTCCTGCCCCATCTGCCTGTACCCTCCGGTGGCGGCGCAGATCACTCGCTGCGGCCACATCTTCTGCTGGCCCTGCATGCTGCACTACCTCTCCCTCGGCGACAAGAGCTGGTCCAAGTGCCCCATCTGCTACGAGGCCGTGAACGGGCTCGACCTCAAGAGGTCAGTACCCACACCTCATGGCATTGTGTCATAGCACCGCACAAAGTCCTGCTGTTGCTGCTTTTATGCCCTTTTTGTAGTCTCTACATTCTGTACCTTTTTATGAGTGGTTCTGTGTCCTCCTGTGACATACTGTTTATAAATACAACTTATGTTGGGAGGTGTATGCTAGATAATAGGTAGCTGTTACAGTAATATTATTCTATGGAAGATTTAACTCCACTCAAAGTTAATTGGTAATGATGCTACTTGCTAATGAAGCTAATAATGTTACGATGCTTCAGGCTACTGACCCTTGAAATGTGTGTCTAACTCCTTCACCCCCACCCTCCCTTTACCTGCTGCAGTGTGGTTGCCATGGAGACCCGTCAGTATGTGGCGGGAGACCAGATCACCATGCGCCTGATGAGGAGGGAGAAGGGGTCACTGATGGCGCTGCCCAGCTCCCAGTGGGTCAAGGTGGAGGAGCCCATACGCTTTGGAGGTACGTGTGGGTGGGTGGGAAGAAGTGTATTGGTGGGCGGGTGCGCGCATGCATAATTGGACCTTTAAAAGGACCTTTTAAATGTGTTACCTGTAAGGTCAGTCTGAGTGAATGCTTACAATACAAGGCGCTCTCCAGGACAATGCATTTCTAGCTGGATAAAGCTTAATTGCAAAAAAATGTCCTTCAACAGTTATCGGAATCAGATAAGGCAAAATAAATAGTGAAGAGGTAAAATAACCTCGTGTGTGTTTACAGATGGGCATCTGGGCATGTACTCGAAGCTGCTGCTGGCATCTGAGAAGCAGGTGTTGGGGCTGCTGCAGGAGGAGAAGGAGGTGCTGATGATCCAGTTCAGCCTGGAGGAGCACGACCCACAGTCCTGCTTCATCCAGAGTGCTCTACACCAGCTACAGGTACACACACACACACACACACGCACACACACACGCGCACAGCTCAGCCTGGAGGAGCACGGCCCACAGACCTGCTTCATCTACAGCCCCCTGCACTAGTTGCAGGTACACACACATCCACACGCACTCATGCGACACACTTACACCATGACAACCACACACACGCGTGCATGGTTTTGCAATCACAGCCACACAAATGCACACAAGTATGCTTCACACATGGCAATATGTATTGAGACATGAGCTGGCTGATATAGGGCCTGATATTGATATATGTGTGCTGGGATATCTCAAACATCAGCACCAGTTGCAGTTGAAGCCTTTTAGCTGTGAGTCTAAGTTTCTATTTGTGTTCTGTCTGTATGTGCGTGTCTGCAGGAGCAAGAAGATTTCCTGCTGAAGCGGACCTCTCAGGATGGGGGCGGTGTGGAGGCACTGGACCTGCAGAGGCTCTCCCTGTCTGACCCCCCCTCTCCTGTGGTACCCGTGGTCACACACTCCAGCACCAAGGTGGGTTCCAACAGAATATCCTCCGATTGATAAAACTCTGCTCGGCAGGTCTTCAGGAGCTTTGGTGTTAGAAAATGATGCAAACACTGTTCGTTAACTCTATCAGATTTGTATCCAAATGTGTTGGAAGTTCACACACCTTACTCTTGGTTGCGTATCTCACAAAGCACTGATCTCTCCTCGTCGTGAATCGCATGTCCAAATCGACGTCAGGACTAGCCCTTTCCAATGATGCTACTTACTAGTCTGTGCAACAAGTGGACTTTAGACTTCGCCACCGCACTAAGAACTTGCGTGTGGAACAAAGCAGTTAGGGGCAATCGTGTTTTGAAAACGCGTCAAATTCAATGAAGTTGCAATCATTTGACATTCCCTTAGCCATTTTCACGCCTCTGCGTCATAACTGAATAAGTCGCAAAATGTTTGTAGCCTCAAAGGGAAACCTTTCAAAATGAACAGCAGGATTCACCCTTTCAGATGATGCTAATGTGTACAACGAAGTATGGTGGAGTAATCTGGTTTTGAAACTACAGCAAAGGTCAGTGTCAGCATGGTATATACTCTTTTACATATACATATTTTTTTCCAAATTGCTACGGCGTGGTCTCCCACCATCATGTTTCTGACATAACCGGAAGACTGTCTGTCTTGCCTATACATTTCTGAAAAATATCCCAAATCTTAATTTAATACATGCAAAAAGGATCTTCCCTGAATATCGAGATTAATATAAAACGCGTAATATCTAAACAAGTAAAATATCAAATGATGGCACATCTAGATAGCCCTTACTGTCCAGTGTGAAAAAAATCAACACTCAGCCTGTGCTACCTCTTATAATGACCAAGATGGAAGATAAGAAATAATGGTATCATGCTA